>NC_088869.1:56064509-56204446 GCF_032884065.1 Artemia franciscana | reverse complement strand
TGTTTTGCCTTCCTTATACGAGTTTCCACTGCCAAGGTAGCGAAGCGCGAAGAGAAAGGAAGTAGTTTGTCAGATAATTCCTTAAAGTAGTTGGTGAAGATCCTTCACTTACCACCGGGTTTCGTATTTGTATTTCGGATGGTACATAAACAACTGTCTCCTTAATTGCATAGTCTTGTGTTCTGTACTCCGTTTCTTCTCCTTTCTGTTCGGAGTTGTGAAGGATGCAAGCCGCTTTTATTATTTTATTCACTGTTGCTGGAACACGACATCGTATGGGCCCATTTAACACAGCAAACTTTTCTGCTGCCATTCCGAATGTACATTCGAATGTTTTTCACCCTCGGCTTAATCTATATTTAAATTAAAGATCCTCTTAATATTGTCGATATTCTTCAGTAAATTCCGTGACAATGGAAAGGCCTCATCAGCAACAAAGTAATGAGGAAGTAGAGTTTGTTTCATCATTTCGCAATGGAGAAGGAAAAGGAATATCCAAACCCCCGTGATTTTACCAATGGTTCATCGCACAGACTTTGTAAATTTCTCCATCGCTGTTACGACCAGCAAACTCTGGTTCAATCAGGGTGAAAAGGCCGTCTGCATCGCAGCATGCCAGTAGTAGGTTGATTGGAATTGCTTATAGTTAAAGTTTTCAGAACATGTGTTTGAGAATTTATCAATTGTGATATGCTTTCCATCCAAGGCACCAATGCAATTAGGAAGGTTTCATAACAACTCAAAACGATCAGCAATATGATCACAATCATCTCTTGTGGATATAGCCGTATAATTATCCTAGCAGTTGGGAAATAATATCCCAGATTACTCCCGTAGTCTCCTTGATTATTCTTCTGATGGTGGTCTCGCCTCTTGCAAAGTATAATGAGAGTGCCACAAAAGTTTCACCTGTTCATAAGTACCTCTAACGAAGTGAAGATAACAATTAATAGTTATTTAACTCAAAAATATATACAAAAAGAATAAAAGTATAAAGGATAATTTGTTTCCTGGTAATCGTCTGATCAAACAAAATCTCCTAAGTGTTGAGGACAATTGTCCGCACAACCTAAGTATTAACAAGATGGGTGTTGAAAATTATTGTAGTTAACCATTTTCCATTGTTTTCTGACTTATTACGTGATAAAAATTGTTTTCATTAATAATAACCTAAGACTTTTTAACAATTGAAGAGTCACTAACTATTAGACAAGTGTAGCCTACTATTTGAACTAATTTTTTGAATAAAGTTTTTTTTGTTGTTATATTTTTTCCATTTTGTTTCACTTCAATTGGTGAATCCAAAGAGAAGTGGCGTAATCTGGGCACAGTTCTTATGCGTAAAATGAAACCTCCTCCAAGTGGATCTGGGGCAAAAAAAACATACTATTTAGAAGAAGCCTTGCAATTCTCTCTGTCATTCATTAAAACATCAGCTCCTCCATCATCGGGGAATTTGCCATCAGCACCATTATGTTCGGATGCCAATGAAGGAGTTGTAGACGAAGAAACTCATCAAGATAATATCTCTTATTAAGACTTATCGCATACGGTGCCCTCTCAAACCTCCCATGCGAAGCCTGAAGAAGCAATCCCATTACCTACACAGTACTTGTCCTCTTGGGACAGGAAGACAAATTTCACATAAAAAAACCGAGCGCCAGCAGAAGCAAATCGAAGCGTGGCTGAATACTTTAAAGCTAAAAAAGCTAAACTAAACTCAGCAAAACTAAACTGCAGCAACCACCGATGTCTACATACCACAAAATAGTCTCACCATAGTCTGATTCATCTCATATGTCGCAAATATCATCGAATTCGTAGGCAACCGAGTATCATCAACGTTTTTCTCAAAATATGTTAAATCCAGACAATTCTTATAATCAAAACAATTGAATTTTTGATAGACATTTTTCTTTTATTCGATACAATCATATTTACTCTAATTTAGTTAGAAACAACTGTTTTTAAAATCAAAAATATAATAAAATTTTCCTTACCTCAAAGTGATCAATATTCTTTCTACTGCAGGCACACATTCCCTCATATTTGTATCCATTTTTTTTGACGAGCAGACGCACAATCCTTGTCAACTCCAAGTAAGATACTTTCAACATTCTGTAAAATGTGATAAATTCTCTATATGTTTGATATAGAAAAATCTTATTTTCTAGATAAATTGAAGATTTTATTTTATTCCAGAAGAAAGATCAGGAATGCGTGTTTACATATTTTTTTTCCCACGGGTGATCGTATTGAACCAAAGGTTTTAGAATACCGAACGAAGGCTCATGTGACGACAATTATAAATTCTAGTGCCCTTTTTAAGTGACCAAAGAGATTGGATGGCAACTAGCCCCCCTTCCCACACCCCTTTTTCCCCAAAGTAGTCTGATCAAAATTTTGAGATCTTAATCTTGTTCAGCATAGTTAAAATGTCCAATAATTATGTCTCTGGGGATAGTATGATTCTCCAGAGCCCCTCGGGAAAGGGTTGTAAGTCATGAAAGCTGCCCACTGTTACATTTGGTATACATTTAGTATCGGTAATTGGGAAGCATAGGGACATTTTTCGGTGTGGGGGGGATTTTTAATGGAGGGATGTTCCTTGGGAATATTTTTTCTTTGGGAGAGAAGTTTCAGGGGATGACCTTCCTATGGGAAATTCCAAACTGGGGGAATTTGTCGGAATTCCTATATGAAATTCTTTGTATTTGTCTCACTTTCTCCTTGCCGACTCAATTTTACATGCTTCTTGGTTTCAGTTGATTAAACTTGTTTTTCTTTTAATTTATTCATGTCCAATATGAAAATGTCCCCATACAATAGCACCAAAACAAATATTAGTAGGACAAATTAGCTTGTCTCTTTAGTATATCACAAAGCAATAAAGCAAAAACAGGTATACAGTTAGTTTGATCATGAAATATAACAAAATTAAATAGGCTATTTATTTTAAAAAATTACTTATGCCCTAGGTTAATTGTAAATATAACTAAATACAGGTCAAGAAAACTTTATTTTGTTTGAAAAAATGGATAAATTGTATCGTTTGTTAATCTAGCAGCAGGACGTTGACTCTTTCCAAAGTTCATTTCATTTTGACCTTTCATTATAAGGTTCAAACTTGGTTTCGGATGACTATGCGGAACGACATTATTCAAAATAATTCAGGTTTTGACCCATGTTTTATTTAAATTATTATAAATAGCATTCAGTCTGTTTTCCGTTTCATATCCATTTATACTGATCCCCCATTGATTTTTTTCCTATTATTTCCCATATACTTTTTAAAAACCCAACACGATTATCAGTTATTTTTGATTGATCAAAGAGTTTGCTATGGGCAAAGAGTTTGATAGCATGGGCTACTATTTTCATCAAACCATACCAAGCAACTATATAACACCATAACCATGAAAGAAGCCTTGAAATTTATAGCCCCGAAAAACTACAGGTATTATTTGCTGGCTCTGTGAAGATATTCTAACGTACTCTAGGGCCTACAGTCTTCCTTTATCTCTCCTCTTTTGAATCGTCCTGCTTTTTGGCACAGACTTTCCCCTTATTAAAAAAAAACAACAACAGCAACTCTTAATTCAATAATTTCCCTCTTGGCTATAAAAAATTTAAAGGTATTCTAAAATGTTCAACCTTCAATGATAATTTTTTTTTGTACTGATCGTGTTTTGAATGCGACAACCGTTCTTTTCTTATTAATTTTTATTTGTGGATCCTTATTCCTTTTCTTTGTTGTGTTAAAAATGTACATGCTTTAAGTGAAGGCCGCAGAATGGATATAAGAATCAGTTTATTTTTCTTGGGGGGAGGGGCAATATTTCGATGGTCAAAATTCGAAAGCAAGCATTTAGTTACAATTTTTGGGAGAGCCAGGGACTCAAAGGATTTCCATCTCCCGAGTATTAGCTTGAACATGATATGAAAATGCAGGTTAGCTTGTCCTTGTTTATTCTCTTGTTAAGATGGTGAATTTTTCCCAGACCTTAAACTGCCACTGACAATATCTCCTTGCACAAAAATCGTAATAGGCTTAGGTTTATTTATTCACAAACAGAAAAATAATTTTTACTATTTGCAAACGCTACACTTATGTAGACTAAGATAAAACTATGAAAGGTTTACACAATTCAAGCATTGATGAAAACAGATCAGTTTTCTTTAGTATACCTTTGCCTTTATAGTACTATATGGCTCATTTTTTACTTTTCACCTGGTCATTTCACTTAATTTAGAAAAATGAGCCACAAGTTCTACCTTCCTGCCACCCCACCTCCCTAATACCCTTCCTCCCTGCTAGCCTCTGTCATTACAAACGATATTCACTCGCTTTAATAATATTTCCTTGGAAAGAGATACACTCCGTTATTTTTGGGCTTTTGACATTGTTTTCATTGGAATTTTTCCATGTAGGCCTTCAAAGGATTATGCTGGTCTTTTATTTGTTCACACTCATCCTTCAAATCGTGTTTCTACTGTAACTAGGCAACATTATAGACTAACAATGAGTTAAGATTGATAGAAGTGGATGGTCAGGTTTTGTTCAGGTTTTTATTTGTTCAACAAAATCATTATTGTACTTTGTTTTAAAATTATCAAACAATCAAAAATTAAAAACAATAGGGACATTTTCTCGTCGCTGTTTTAAAATTAATACTTCAGAGCCGTAAAAAAGGATCATCAGACACAAATTACCAATGCTACCAGATTTAAGTTCAAGAGGCGTTTCTAATTTTAGCTCTAATTTTGACTTTAATATGGAAAATGTTTTATAAAAACTAAATATGTATTATAAAATTCATAATAATAAAACTTAAATAAAAATTTATGTAAAATTGAAAATTAAAAAAATTAAAATTTATTTATATATATATATATATATATATATATATATATATATATATATATATATATATATATATATATATATATATATATATATATATATATATATATATATACTTAGTCACTCCTTCGTTTAACTAACGAAGGAGTGATCGGATCTTAATGAAATTTTATGTTTGAAAGGATATCGTGTTTCAGAGCTCTTATTTTAAATCCCGACTGGATCTGGTGACATTGTGGGGAGTTGGGGGGAAACCTAAAATCTTGGAAAACGCTTAGAGTGGATGGATCGGGATGAAACTTGGTGGAAAAATAAGCACAAGTCCTAGATACGTGATTGACATAATTGGAGCGGATATGCTATCTTTGGGGGGAGGTTTAATTCTGAAAAATTGGAAAAAATGAGGTACTTTTAGCTTACGAAGGAGTGATCGGATATTAATGAAATTCCATATTTAGAAGGGCCTCGTAACTCAGATCTCTATGTTAAATCCCAACCGGATCTAGTGTCATTGGGGGGGGGCTGGTGGAAAACTTGGAAAACGTTTAAAGCGGAGAGATCAGGGTGAAACTTGGTGGGAAGAAAAAGCACAAGTCCAAGATATATGACAGAAATAACCAGACCGTATCCACTCTCTTTGTTGGAGTTGGGCGCGGGGGGGAGTAATTCGGAAAAATTAGTAAAAAGTGAGATATTTGTAACTTACGAACGGGTGACCAGATAGTAATGAAATCAGATCTTTAGAAGGATCTTGTGCTTTAAAACTCTCATTTTAAATTCCGACCAGATCTGGTGACATTGGGGGGAGCTGGAGGGGGAAACCGGAAATCTTGGAAACTAGAAATCTTAGAAAACGCTTAGCGTGGAGAGATCGGGATGAAACTTGATGGGAAGAATAAGCACAAGTTATAGATACGTGATTGACAGAACTGGAACGGATCTGTTCTCTTTAGGGGAGCTAGGGGTTGTTAATTTGGAAAAGTTAGAAAACTGCAGGTATTTTAACATAAGAACGGGTGACCGGATCTTAATGAAATTTGATATTTAGAAGAAACTCATGTCTCAGAGCTCTTATTTCAAATCCCGACCAGATCTGTTCACATTGGAGGGAGTTGGGGGGGGGGGAACCGGAAATCTTGGAAAACGCTATATATGAAATAAATGTCATAGATACGTGGTTAACGTAACCGGACTGGATCCCCTCTCTTTGAGGGAGTTAGGAGGCGAGGTTCAGTTTGGTGCTTTAGGGGGCTTTGGCGAGTTTGGTGCTTCTGGATGTGTTAGGACGATGAAAATTGGTAGGCGTGTCCTGGAGATGCACTAATGGACTATATAAAGTTGTTTCCCTCGATTCGACTTTCTGGGGGCCTGAAGAGAGAGGAAAAATTATAAAAATTGAGGTAATTTTCACTTACGAGTGGCTGATCGTATCTTGATGAATTTTGATATTTAGAAGGACCTCGTGACTCACAGCTCTTATTTTAAATCCCGACCGACATTAACCTCCTGATTTTCCTTTTAAATCAATTTATTGATTCTTAGAGTTTTGCCAGAGCTCATACCATATGAGCTCTTGGCTCTTCTGACCTCGTCACAAATGCCGTATGAGCTCTTAGCTCTTTTTTCAGTATGTATGATGCAGGCAAAAGTAGACAAGAAACAAATGATTTACAAGAAAAATAATATGATTGACTTCATATTTATGAGTACATTTCAAGAGAATAAATTATGCTGCTCCCCCACCCCCTCCCAAAAGTGAACGTATCGTTTTACATCTATAACGCAAATGACATTACAAAAGGACATAGCTACGTATAAAATACCAAGTGCTTTTGGTCTTTTTACAAAAGGCTTTTAAGAAGTTTTACTATGCTTAGAGTAAATAGAGGAAGCAAAGAGAGTAATCATATTGCCTAGAA
Organism: Artemia franciscana; assembly: GCF_032884065.1. Classification (NCBI taxonomy): domain Eukaryota; kingdom Metazoa; phylum Arthropoda; class Branchiopoda; order Anostraca; family Artemiidae; genus Artemia; species Artemia franciscana. The sequence goes on along the minus strand of NC_088869.1, from coordinate 56,197,663 downwards.
GACAAATGAAGAACCTAGACCAGCAAATGTGACAAGACCAAATCGATCTGACCAGTCCTGACCAATCCGAGCAGCTAAATAAAGGGTACCCGGCTGACTGACCCTATTTCAAACAGTAGGGTATACGAAAAGTGTGGTTCAGTCCCGTTTTCTAGGGCTATAACAAGAGAAAGGTTGAGATGGCGAGGGCATGTTTTGCGGATGAAGCATGACAGATTGCCAAACATTGTCCTTTTCGGCCAACCGTTTAAGACTAAACAGAAAGCAGGTCGTCCGCGGTCGGAATGGGAGGATGTCATAAAGAAAGATTTAAAGGAAATCGGAGCTTCCTGGAAGGTTGTAAAGAGGGTGAATTTGAATAGACTCGGATAGAGGAAGAGCGTGTGCAGCTGTGCTGGCTTCAGGCAGCTTGGTGTTGCAGCGAATTGTTAGTAGTCGTAGCAGTAGCAGTTTCAACGGCCATACAGTTTCAACGGCCGTTCAATTCAACGGCCATATGTGCTTGAACTTTAGTTCTTAAGGATCTAGGAAAAAAGTTTAAATTTAGCTTAACGAACGGAGGATTGAGGAGGAAGCAGCTCCCTTTATGCAAGAAACAATTTCTGTTCGTTTTTAATAGCAAACCCAGGTTTACCCTAAATGCAACGAAAGCTTCTAATTTATGCAATTTCATGTGCAAACAGCTTTTATTGTGTAGCTTTATAATTAATACATCTTTCATATTTTGAGTAAACATGAATAATAAATTTTTGTATTGAATTTATTGTAATGAGAACTTGGATTTTTAGAGTTTTCGGTTTCTATTGACAAGGATTGCTCTTTACTTACAATTTGTTGCTACGAACTGCTAGACCTTAAGATTCTCCTGATAGTAATGGCGAATACTCATTTTTAAGCTTAGTGTAACTAAGGATACTATAGATAAATTTCTACATCCCTCTCCCCAGGCCCTCTTCTGCATATATTTGTGGGCTCAATGTTTTAAATGTAGTACTGTGGTTGTATTAACAGTAATGGAAGTAGTTGCAGAGGTGATAGTTGTAGTAGTTGTATTATCCTTTTGGTCAATTTATCACCTCCCTTATCATTTTCTGAAGGTACAAAATTGATATACTCAGTCATTCCTGAGTTACGCCCTTCTGACAGCCATAATAATGTTTAGCCGCATAACATGTTTTCATTTAGTTCAGCCCTCCCCTCAACCTTCTCTGAAAGGCTCACTTGAATGCCCTTTATCTTTTTGGAAAATAGAGGTCAAACATGCATACCTTTCTCAATAGCATATACTATATGCAGACAATGAACGAATTGCCTAACTTACAGCCCTTGTTCTAGGGACTGTCAGGTTGACGTACCCAAAGGCATAATTACAGGATCTTTCTACAATGCTGAAGAAAATAGATGTCTCAATATTTTGATTGGATGTTTATTTTGGAAAATGATGGTCGTGGGAGGGGGTCCTGGTTGCCCTAAATTCACTTTTGACTCTTAAAAAGAGCACTATTGCTTCCAATTTCCAATCAAATGAGCCATATCCTAAGATTTTATGACCACCCATTCCATAAAACCTTATATGCCATCGGGCCATAGCTTTTGCCCCCAGGTTCTGAGGTGCTCTTTCAACCCCAAAGGCTTTTTTGTGTGACCCTTAGACTATTTTGAACAAAATACCTACTTCAAAATTTTATCGGATGCATTTGGGAAAAAAAGACGTGGGGTGGGGCTAATGACGCTAGGACTTATGACTTCCAACTGAAGGGGGCACATCCAAAGTTTATACGACCGCTCTTTTCATACAACCTTAAATGTTAACAATTGGCAATTAATATATCTTATAGCCCTAACCCCAAGGTTCTTTCTGGGGGGGGGGTATCATCCCCAAAATTTAGCCTCCATTTGCGGGGAATGTCATCCCCACAAACAAAAGATCCAGTGTCATCACTAGACCTTTCAAGTACGCTTTACAAAATGGCTATCTCAAGATTTTGATTGAATATTTTAGGAAAATGTTGGACAAGGGAGGGAGGGGTTCTGGCTGCCCTCTAATCAATTTTGACTATTAAAAAAGGCACTAGCACTTTCAATTTGGAATCTAAGCTCCTTCTGTGGTTTATGCGACCATCCTTTCCATAAAAATTTTAACTATCCCAGGGCGTAACTTACAACCCTTGCTCTGAGAGCTCTTGGGGGGGGGGTTAATTTTCAAAGACACAATTAATGGACCTTTCAACTACGCTGAACAAAAGGAAAATCTCAAATTTTGATCAAATGTATTTGGGGAAATGGCAGGTGTGGACGGGGGCTGGTAGCCCTTCAATCACTTTCGACTATTAGAAAGGGAAATAAACCTTGTAATTTCTAATGGAGTGAGCCCCCTTTGAAGATTTTACGACAGCTGCTTCTATATGAAGTGCCCTGGTCTATCCCCCCCTCCAAAAAAGATAATAATAAAAATAATACATTGTGCCCGTATTGCTATTTATTTTGTCAGCGTAATTGTGCTGCCTATGATCTTTGGACCCTTTTTAACCAATGGCTATCTCAAAATTTCTATCAGATGTGTTTCGGGAAAATATGACATGTGGGGGATTTTCTACCCTCTGATCACTTTTACTGCTAAAAAGGGCACTAGAACTTCTGATTACGAACCAAGAGAGCTCCCTCCGAGGTTTATACGATCATCCTTTCTACAAAAACCTTATATGCTCCCAGGGCTTAACTTACAACTCTTGCCCCGAGGGCTGTGGAGGGTTGTCATCCACAAAGACATAATTTCTGGACCTTTCAAATACACTGAGAAAAATAGATATCTCAAAATATCGATTGAATGTGTTTTTTGGGAAATGATTAAGGGGGAGGAGGAGCTGGCTGCCCTCCAGTCACTCTCAATTATTATAAAAAGTGCTATCACTTTCCGTTTCGAATCGAATGAGCCCTTTTCAAAGTTTCTACAACAAATCTTTCTATACGAAGTATCCTGGTGTAAAAAAAACAACAAGAAAATAAATAAAATAAATAACACATTGTGTCACGTTGCTCTTTACTTAGGCAACACTATTGTGCTGCCTATGACATCTTTACCTTTATTGTACTATATGGCTCATTTTTCAGTTTACATTGTCATTTTCACTTGATTTGACTCCAAATTTGACCCCCCAGGATTTTGACGAAATTTCACCACTGGTTACCTTCATAATCTTCTAAACTTTATTCAACTATGAAAAAAGACTCTGGACCCTAGCTATTTTACATTTTACATCTTCACATCACCCACCATCTTTGCTCATAATGATACCAAGATAAGTGAAGCTATATCCCTTGGACAGATTATCTCGTTACTTAATATCAGCTCTTCTCCTATATACTTTCTAATCTAAGTGATTTAGTATTCCTAACATTAACTTTCACATCTATCCTTCCATCCTGAAAAAACTTTCTCTCTCAAAAAAAGGAAAGGTGAAAGTCTTCTTATGATTAATGTTCATTATCTTCTTACATCCTGAACTCACAGAACCTCCAAAAGTTAACTTTTTCAATTTTTTATCTAGGTCACTCCAATCATCTGGGTAATCTAAGTGTGGGGTGTTTTACCTTCCCGTCCCTTACCGCTTTCTCCCGTACCTTTTTTTGTAGAATAGGCTTGAAAATTAATGTGAAGAAGACTAAGTCACTAAGGCTAGAAATAAGTGAAGATGAAAAGGTGATGGTGGGTAACAAAAAGATTGATCAGGTTGGCAGCTTCACTTACATTGGTAGTATCAAACAGTTCGTGGTAACGAACTGTAGTAAGGAGCGACCCGGCTCAATAGTAACCAAAACTCCAAAAAAACGGAATTTTGATACCAATAGTTACATCAAAAGAATCGCATTTTAATGCTGATTTTAAATATATAATTTTCATCGAGTTTAGTCTTACCCATCAAAAGTTACGAGCCTGAGAAAATCTGCCCTATTTTAGAAAATAGGGTGAAACATCCCCTAAAAGTCATAGAATCTTAATGAAAATCACATCATCAGATTCAGCGTATCAGAGAACCCTGTTGTACAAGTTCCAAGATCCTATCTACAAAAATATGGAATTTTGTATTTTTTGCCAGAAGACAAATCACGGATGCGTGTTTATTTGTTTGTTTTTGTTTTGTTTTTTTCCAGGGGTGATTGTATCGACCTAGTGGTCCTAGAATTTTGCGAGAGGGCTCATTCGAACGGAAATGAAAAGTTCTAGTGCCCTTTTTAAGTGACCAAAAAATCGGAGGGCACCTAGGCCCCCTCCCACGCTCATTTTTTCCCCAAAGTAGTCGGATCAAAATTCTGAGATAGCCATTTTATTCAGCATAGTCGAAAAACCTTATAACTATGTCTTTGGGGACGACTTACTCCCCCACAGTCCCCGTGGTAGGGGCTGCAAGTTGCAAATTTTGACCAGTGTTTGCATATATTAATGGTTATTGGGAAATGTAGAGACGTTTTCAGGGGGATTTTTTGGTTGGGAGGGGGGGGGGTTGAGAAGAGGGGGCTATGTGGGGGAAATTTTCCATGGAGGAATTTGTCATGGAGGAAGAAGATTTCCATAAAGGGGGCGCAGCATTTTCTAGCATTATTTAAAAAAAAAATGAGAAAATAAATATGACAAAGTTTTTTTTCAACTGGAAGTATGGAGTAGCATTAAAACTTAAAACGAACAGAAAATATTACGCATATAAGGGGTTCACCTCCTCCTAATACCTCACTCTTTACGCTAAATACTTTTTAGTAATTTCAACTATTTATTCTACGGCCTTTGTGATTCAGGGGACAAAATTTAAGCTTTAATACAAAGAGTTATTAACGAGGTATTGACGAGTGGGCGAACCTTCTCATATACGTAATAAAAACATACGAACATAGAAGTTTGTTACGTAAGCTAATTCGTAAGTTACGTATATCTTTTACTAATGAAAACGTTCGTAAAAACTAAAAGTTCTAGTTGCCTTTTTAAGTACCCAAAAAATTGCAGAGCAACTTGGCCTCTTTCCCCTCCTTTTTTCTCAAAATCATTCGATCAAAACTATGGGAAAGCCATTTAGCCAAATAAATAAATATGCAAATTTCGCTTTAATTATTCATTGCGGAGAGCCGAAATCAAAACATGGATTAACTAAAAAACGTTCGGAAATTAAATAAAAAAACAAGTTTTTTTAACTGAAAGTAGGGAGCGACATTGAAACTTAAAACGAACAGAAATTACCCCGTATATGAAAGGGGCTGCTCCTTCTTCAACGCCCTGCTCTTTACGCTAAAGTTTTTACTGTTTTAAGAAGTAGAGTCGAGAGAAAGAGTCAGAAAGAGCCGGGTACCCGGCTGACTGACTGTATTTCAAACAGTAGGTTGTAAGAAAAATGTGGTTCAATCCCGCTTTCTATGGCTATAACGAAAGAAAGGTTGAAATGGTGAAGGCGCCTTCTGCGGATGAAGGATGACAGATTGCCGAAGATTGTCCTTTTTGGCCAACCGTCTGGGGCTACACGGAAAGCAGGTCGTCCTTGTCTGGGTTGGGAGGATGTCATAAATAAATATTTAAAGGAAATGGGAACTTCTTGGGAGGGTGTAAAGAGGGAGGCCTTGAATAGGTTATGTTGGAGGAGGAGCGTGCGTAGCTGTGTTGGCCTCAGGCAGCTTGGTGCTGCAGTGAGTTATTATTAGTAGTAGTATTAGTAGTAGTATAGCCTTTAAGCAGGGGAAAATGAATCATCCAATCCTAGACCTGTTTGGTTTTACTTAATTTTCATTTATTTTTGCTTTTTGAAAAACCTATTCTACTTTTTATCCTCTTTTCGACTAAAACATTGTTAAGTCCTTTGGACAATTGTAACGTTAAAAACACATGCTTTGCTCAAATAAACGTTAATTATCAAACAGTTCGTGGTAACGAACTGCAGTAAGGAGTGTTTCGGCTCAATAATAACCGAAACTCTAAAAAACGGAATTTTGATACCAATGTTGATGCTGATCATGCTGATTTCAAATATATAACTTTCATCAAGTTTAGTCTTACCCATCAAAAGTCACGAGCCTGAGAAAATTTGCCCTATTTTAGAAAATAGGGGGAAACAGCCCCTAAAAGTCATAGAACCTTAACGAAAATCACACCATCCGATTCAGCGTATCAGAAAACCGTACTATAGAAGTTTCAAGCTCCTATCTCCAAAAATGTGGAATTTCGTGTTTTTGGCTACTCCCTCCTCAGCGCCCTGCTCTTTACGCTAAAGTTTTTTACTGCTTTAAAAACAGAGTTGAGAGAAAGAGCCACTTTTACTGCTTTAAAAAGCAGAGTAGAGAGAAAGAGTCAAACTTTAGAGTAAAGAGCAGGGCGCTAAGGAGAGAGTAGCCCCTTTCATGTACAGAGTAATTTCTGTCTGTTTTGAGGTTTAATGTCGCTCCTTACTTTCAGTTAAAAAACTTTTTTTTCATTTAATTAAATCCTTGAAACTCCTTTTCTGTTTGATTTCTTCCCAGATGACAGGTTTGTTTTGATTGCACTTTTTGTGGTATCTGAGTAATCATATTATGAATTGAATTTATTGTTTGATAAAATAGATCATTTAATTTAAAATCACTGGCCGATGACATTTTACCGTTGCTTACCTTTGTTCTATGTGGTTCAGCAGAGTAAGCTCACCACGCAATTCATTAAAAGACGTTTTACTTAAATGAGCCTGAAAAGTGCGAAAAAATAAGTTTATCTGGGGAGGGGGAGAGGGTCGGGGAGAGTTGTGTGTTTTTCAAAATACTAAAACACAGCAAATTACTGGAATTCAAAGGAAGTTTCAATCTCTTTTTTTATCTTCTTTCCTGTATCTTGTACTCACTTATAATTTTTCTCAAGTTATGGGATATCTTTTAGGTAAGATAGTCCCTACCTGGTTTTAAAGGAACGACAAAAAAATTTAAAAAGGGGCTGTTCCAATAAAAGAAAGATATAGTAAGTATACACAGTAGTTTTTGTAATGTGTACAGGATAGGGGTAGCTAGAGTAGAGGGGATACTGCAGCGGTCTCCAAAGAGAAACACATGCATTTCTGTCTAGACCAAAACTTTTTCTAAGCCGCAAACACATATCTTTCTTTTTTTATGGCACTTGGTATTAACCAATTGACATATAGCGATCACAAATTCTGTCGGTCTGTCGGTCGGTCTGTCTGTCCCGGTTTTGCTAATTTAGGCACTTTCAGATAAGCTTGGACGATGAAATTTGGCAGGCATATCAGGGACCAGACAAGATTAAATTAGAAATAATCTTTTCCCCGGATTTACTATTTTTGGGGGGAGTGGGGGACGGCTAATCCGGAAAAAATAGAAAAAAAGAGATATTTTAACTTACGAACTGCGGACCGGATCTTAATGAAATTTGATATTTAGAAGGATATCGTGTCTCAAAGCTCTTATTCTAAACATGACCAGATCCAGTGACATTGGGGGGGGGGAGTTGGAGGGGGGAACCTAAAATCTTGGAAAACGCTTAGAGTGGAGGGATCAGGATGAAACTTGGTGGGAAAACTAAGCAAAAGTCCTAGATGCGTGATTGACATAACTGGAACGGACCCGCACTCTTTGGGAGCCACTCTTTTTGGGGAGTGGGGGGGGGTTAATTTTGAAAAATTAGAAAAAATAAGGTATTTTTAACGTACGAAGGAGTGATCAGATCTTAATGAAATTTCATATATAGAAGGACCTTGCAACTCAGATCTCTTATTTTAAATCCCGACAGGATCCGCTGACATTGGGTGGAGTTGGGGGGGGACCTAAATTCTCGGAAAACACTTAGAGTGGAGGGATTGGATGAAACTTGGTGAGAAAAATAAAAACAAATCCTAAATACGTGATTGAAATAACCGGAACGAATCCGCTCTCATTGGAGGAGTTGGGGGGAGGGTTAATTCTGAAAAATTAGAAAAAATGATGTATTTTTAATTTACGAAGGAGTGATCGGATCCTAATGAAACTTCCTATTTAGAAGGACCTCGTAACTTAGATCTCTTATTTTAATTCTTGACCGGATCCAGTGTCATTGGGGGAGTTGGGAGGGATCGGGATGAAACTTGGCGGGAAGAATAAGCACAAGTCCAAGATACGTGACTGACACCACCGGAACGGATCCACTCTCTTTGGGAGGGGGGAGATTTTCTAATTAAAATTAGAAAATATGACGCATTTGTTACTTACGAACGGGTGATCAGATCTTAATGAAATTTGATATTTAGAAGGATCTTGTGCTTCAGAGATCTTATTATAAATTATGACAGATCTGGTGACATTGTGGGGATTTGGAGGAGGAAACCGGAAATCTTGGAAAACGTGAAAATTGACGTATCTTTATCTTACGAATGGGTGATTGGATCTTAATGAAACTTGATATATAGAAAGATCTTATGTCTCAGATGCTTTATTTTCAATTCAAATCAGATCCGGGGACATAGGGGGCTAGAGGGGGGAAACAGAGATCTTGGAAACCGGAAATCTTGAAAAACGCTTAGAGTGGAAAGATCGGGATCAAACTTGATGGGAAGAATAAACACAAGTTCTAGATACATGATTGACATAATCGGACTGAATCCGATCTCTTTGGGGTAGTCATAGGGGGGAGGGGTTGTTAATTCGGAAAAATTAGAAAAATTGATGTATTTTTAACTTAAGAACGAGTGACTAGATCTTAATTAAATTTGATATTTAGAAGGATCTCATGTCTCAGAGTTCTTATTTTAAATCCCAACCAGATCTGGTGACATGGGGGGAGTTGGAGGGGAAACCCAGAAATCTTGGAAAACGCTTAGAGTTGAGAGATCGGGATAAAACTTGGTAGGTAGAATAAGCAACTGTCGTAAATGCGTGATTGATGTAACCGGACTGGATGCGCTCTCTTTGGGGGAGTTAGGGGGTCCAGTGCTTTGGCGAGTTTGTTGCTTCTGGATGTGCTAGGACGATGAAAATTGGTAGGCATGTTAGGGACCTGCACAATTGACTTGATAAAGTTGTTTTTTTTCCGATTCGACCATCTGGGTGGGGGTTGATAGGAGAGGGAAAATTAGAAAAAATGAGGTATTTTTAACTTACAAGTGGGTGATCGGATTTAATGAATTTTGATGCTTAGAAGGACCTTGTGTCTCAGAGCTCTTATTTTAAATCCTGACCGGCATTAATCCTCTGATTTTCCTTTTAAATCAATCTATTGATTCTTAGTAGTTTGCTAGAGCTCACGCCATATGAGTTCTTGGCTCTTGGCTCTTCCGACCTCGTCACAAGTGCCATATGAGATCTTAGCTCTTGTTTTGGTATTGCAATCTCATGAATGAACCTGAATAGGACTCATAATATATTAAAAATTAATATTTAATCCACAGAAATTACTTTGGTGGGTCTGAACAGTACTTGAGTTTTGACCAGTGAGACAAAATGTCCCACTGTCTGTAACCAGTGGTATCATTTCAGGAAAATTTTGGGAGAAGGGAAGTGAAATGTATTTTTAGAAATCTAGGGCAGTTTCATTGTTTTTTTTTCAATTTTTTCGATTAAAGTACTAAAAAACGATATTTTCACTCAAAGTACCCAAAATAGGCATTTTTCAAAATCAATAAAGGGGGGGGGGTATGGAAAATACCATCCTCTTCCTCTTCCCAATAGCTATCACTGTTTATAATTTGTATTTACTGAAAATTCGGAAAAGTAATGCTGATCTAGTAGGCTATTAACCCTAAAGAATTTATGGAAAGTTCTAATCTTTTTCATATTCTCGTTCCTGTATTGTATATTCACACGTAAATTTTCTCACTTTTTTGGTCCTCTAGAGGGCCAATAAATTGCCCACCTATCTAAGACAAATATACTATTTTGTTTAAAGACTTGTAACCTTCTTGCCGTGCAAGATCAACTCAAACATGAAATTTTCATGAATTTTATATTTTTTTAAATAAAGTTTTTCCGAGATTAAAGAGCCAAGTTGAAACTTAAAATGAACAAAAATTAATCCGTATATGAAAGGGACTGTCTCCCCCTCAATGCTCTGTTCTTTACACAAAAGTTTGACTCTCTCTCACAACTCTACTTTTTTTTTAATACATAAATTTTGCGTAAAGAGCGGGGCGATGAAGAGGGGACAGCCTCTCTCATATACGGGGTAATTTCTGTTCGAAGGCCAAGTGTTAATATCGCTCCTTACTTTCAGTTAAAAAAAAAACTTGTTTTTTTTCATGCTTAATTTCTGAACGTTTTTGAATTAATGTAGGTTTTGAAGATTGCTTACCGTACATGAATAATTAAAACAAAATTTGTATATTAATTTTACTTATTTTCACCTAATAATAACCTTATAATAACCTAAGTTTGATTTCTGTTCCAGTTACTCGGCACTACCCCTCTATGGAAAATTCTGGATCTAGTGTTTGCTCTCATTGGGACATAAGGCAGAATGAGCTTGAATGCAATTACAACGTCACTGATGAATATAGGTCTACTATTTCTAGGTAATATGGCAAACATTGTTGCACCAAATAGTAAATAACATACCAGTAACCTACTGGAGTACTAACGGCTGATTAATTAGAATAATGAGCTCTTTTAAAAGTTCTAAAAATAACTTTGGAGTAAAGAGCGATTCATTAAGGAGGAGGCGACCCCCCTCATATGCCTAATAATTTTGGTTTGTTTTAAGTTTTAATGTTCTTCCTTATTTTCAGCTGAAAAAATTTTTTTTTTCTTTAATATCTGATCGTTTTTTTTTTAAATAATACTAGGAAATCCAGCTCACCTTCTATGCGATATTCCCTTCCCCCATATAAAATTTATCCATGGAAAGATCCTCCCACGCAACCTCCCACCCTCCACCAGAAAAATTCCTCCTGAACACGCCTATATACTTCTCAATAACCAGTACTATACAATGCAATTGGCAAAGTTCATAGATTGCAGCCCTTCCCCCGAGAACAGTGGGGGGTTAAATCATCCTCAAAGACATAGTTATTAGACCTTTCAACTATGCTGAAAAAATGGATACCTCAAAATTTTGATCGGATGACTTTAGGAGAACAATGATCGTGGAAGGGGGGCTAGCTTTCCTACAATATTATCGGCCACTTAAAAAAAGGCTCTAGAACTTCTGATTTCCGATCGAATGAGCCCTCTCCCGATCTTCTAAGATCACTGGCTCAATAAGAACACCCCTGATTGTAAGAGAAAACAAACAAATGAACACGCATCCGTAATATTTTTTCTGACAAAAAATGTAAAATTCCACATTTTTGTGCATAGGAGCTTGAAAACTCCATAGTACGGCCTTCTGGTATGCTGAATCCGATGGTTTGATTGTCGTTGAGATTGCTTGATTCTTTGGGGGTATTTCCTCCCTTTCTCAAAACTTTGGCGAATTTTCTCAGGCTCTTAACTTTTGATGGATTAAATTTGGTGAATTAAATTAAAGATGGATTAAATAAGCATCGAAATTCGATTCTTTTGATGTATCTATTGTTATCTAGACTCTTTTTCTTAGAGTTTTGGTTACTATTGAGCCTCATAGCTCCTTACTTACAGTTCGTTACTACGAACTGTTTGACAATAAAACTAGTACAAATACACCAACTTGTGACATTTCCCTATGTTTTGTAGGATTACAAAAAACTATCGCTTTACTGAAAACACAAAAACCACGTACAAAAAACCAAGAATATTGGTTTAGGAGTCAAAAGTAAATATGTAGCCTCAGAAAAGCAAACTAGTCTTTAACGCTTTTCATAGTCCTACAGGAGCTGTGATATCAGTAACTTTCAGTGTATAATTAAAATTGTCTTAAAAACTTAGGCATAGAAATAATAACTTTAAATTCATCACACAGCTTATAAAATAATGGATTGATTTATCAGGTAGTATCTTTGTCTCACTTAGTATTACTCGAAATGGAGAACATACCAACCGTAATATGAACTTTGGAAATCCAATTATTTCTCTGGACAACCCCTTTCATATACGGAATAACTCTTGTTCGTTTGAAGTTTTATTGTCACTCCTTACTTTATTTCTGAAAGTTTTTGGATTAATGCATTACTTTATTTAATTTCTGAAAGTTTTTGAATAAATGCATGTTTTTATTTTGGCTCACAGCACATGAATAACTAAAACGAAATTTGCATATTAATTTTTTGTTGGCTAAATGGCTTTCTCATAGTTTTGATAAAAAAAAAGAAAGGAATAGGGGAGGAGGCCTGGCTGCCCATCAATTTCTGGTTACTTAAAAAGGCAACTAGAATTTTTTATTGTTCTTACGAACGTTTTTATTAGTAATAAATATACGTAACTTACGGATTAACTTACGTAATGAACTTCTAAATTTGTATATTTTTATTACTTATGTAAGGGGGTTCACCCCCTGGTCAATATCTTAATTTTACACTAAAGCTTGAATTTTATCCCAATTCCTTAAGAATGACCCCTGAATCACAAAGGCCGCAGAATAAATAATTGAAATTACTAGAAATACTTGTGCCTAAAGAGCGAGGTATTTTGGAGGAGACGAAACCCCTTATATACTTAATAATTTCTGTTCGTTTTAGGTTTGAATGCTGCTCCTTATTTCCAGCTGAAAAAACTTTCGTTTTACTTATTTTCTCATTGTTTTTTTTAATAATACTAGAAAATCCTTCGTCCCCTTTATGGAAATTCTCCCCTCTCATGATAAATTCCTCAATAGAAAGATCCTCCCGCATAATCTCCGCCCCTAATCCCCCCTCAACACGAAAAGTCCCCCTTAAAACGTCTGTGCACTTCCCAATAGCCATCACTCTATCAAACAATGGTCGAAGTTTGTGACTTGCAATTCTCTCCCAGGAAATGTGGGGGATTAAGTCGCCCCAAAAAACATAATTATTAGGTTTTTCGACTATGCTCAACAAAATGGCTATCTCAAAATTTTGATCTGGTGACTTTGGGAAAAAATGAGTGTGGGAGGGAGGCCTCGATGCCCTCCAATTTTTTGGTCACTTAAAGAATGCACTAGAACTTTTAATTTCCGTTAAAATGAGCCCTTTCGCGACATTCTAGGACCACTGGGTCGATACGAGCACCCCTTGGGAAAAAAAAGCACGTATCTGTCTTCGTAACTTTTGATGGGTGTGACTAAACTTGATGAAACTTATATATTTAAAATCAAAATTAAAGTTCGATTCTTTTGATGTAACTATTGGTATCAAATTTCAGTTTTTTTTTAGAGTTTCGGTTACTATTGAGCCGGGTCGCTCCTTACTACAGCTCGTTACCACGAACTGTTTGATAATCATTATATATACTTATCACATCCAAAACGACAATCAATCATTGAACTGAGCTCATTGTTTGTGCACAAGTAATGCCAAATTAAAAAAAGATAAATGAAAATAAAGCAACAATCTAAAAATGTTCTACTTTTTATGTTGTTAAATGTCCTTAAATGGACACTTTTACCATACCAAAACTCCTATATTGTCTTGTGTTTTCGGTAAATATCACCAGTTGATTTATTTGCATTAGTTTTATTGATATATGTTAAATAGGCTGTGAAGTAATAATTTTTGTTCGTTTTAAGTTTCAACTTCGCTCTTTAATTCCCTTGGAAGAACTTTTTTTTTATATATTAATCTTTTGCTCGTTCTTGATTAAAATTTAATTTAGAAACAACCCAGGCATGGCCTTTTTTATTTATACTGAATAATTTCTGTTCGTTTTTTTTTATTTTGGTCCTTAGTTTCAGCTCAAAACTTACTTTTTGTATATATTTTCTAATCACCTCCAATCTAGGGCAGATAAGACACCTCAGCCGTTATCAAGGAGCTGAACTAAGAAGACGTACAATAATTGAAGGAAAAAATAAGCTTAGAGTGGGGAAAAAAAATCAAAGCATAATGTCATTTCTTTTTGTGAAAAAAAATTAAAAAGAAGAAATAAATCTTTAATTCTTTGTCTAAAAAAAAAAAATTATTTAGTAGCACTTAAGAAAGTAGCTCCAGGCGAGTAGCTTTGACACAGCAGTTGAACTAAGCCGACAGGTGTGTATATCAAAATGATTGCGGAAAATTTTGCTAGCTCAACAGAAACGTGCCTTTAGGCTTATGGATTTGTTTGATCTGCCGCAAAATAGAAAGCCACTTATTACTCAGAAATAAATGGAAATTCCAAATAAGATCATTTCTTGTGTATGTACGATAAATGGTATTATAAACTAAGTTTGTCTTCATTTCAAAAATTGTTGGGAAGAATTACCTGAATTCTCCTGCAGAACTGTTCTCATTTGTATTTCTTTCTCTTTGGATGCACAATCATACGTAGGAAGAGAATACTACGGTGGAGTTGTCAAGTAAATAATTTGAAGAAGTAAGTATAACAATAAGTAATCCTCCTTTTAGTATACAACTTCGCGTGGTTCCAGAACCACATGCATACACTACTCCAACCACTAAGTGGCAAGGGGTTGGGGCCAGGGGAATAATTTGCCATAGGGCGGAGCGGGCAAATTCCCCTCCCAGACCTCATTTTTCCCCAGGCCCCATTTTGCCCTCTCCCCCCAGCTGAAAATTTATTTTCTCCTAAAATGTTTTCAAAACTAAGATAAGCCTACACAATTCAAGCATCCATTGAAAGAGGTCAATTTTCTTTAGTATATCTTTACCTTTTTTATTGCTATACGGCTTGTTTTTCAGTTTTCTCTGTCATTTTCACTTGATTTGTCAGAAATCAGCACCAACTTTGAACCACCCCCCCACCCCACGGGATTTTGGCAAAATTATGCCATTCATTGGGGTAAGGATTTAGTGATCTGCTAAGAATGTCGTTGCAGACCATGAACTAGATGACCTCTATTCCCTTTTGAATCAACATGGTTGACCAAATACCATCCTGTGACATGTTTTAAAAATGAGTGCATTAAATTTACAAAAAAAAAGGTGAAATCATCTCAAATGATCGTATAGAAGGGACAAAACCATGATTGAAAAAGAACAAGCAGGAATCGAACACACGACGCTCTAATTTGAAGTCGAATGCTGTACCAACACAACCACGCCTCTAATAATCTAATTTGATATATCGGTGTTTGTACCTTGATTGCGTGGCTTATTAAGGGGGCTTGGAGGAGGAACATACGGGAGGTGTTCTTGCAATCCTTCATTCAAGGGTTTTGGACCAATCTTTTCTACTTAAGAAGCAACATCAAAACTGTTGTTTTTAGTGCTATATGACACTTACAGATGGTAGAATTGATACACATCAAGCAGATATGAGCAATAGCAATAACAATACGCCCAATAACAATACGCCCATACCGATACGTTAGATATCGATGCATCCGATACTGATACAGTGTGCAGCCCTTTCCCCAGGGACTATCGATGGTCATATCATAACCATAACCAAAGATATTAGACTTTTGAACTATGTTGAATAACAAAGATATTGGTTATTGGGAAGTGTACTAACGGTTTCAGGGGGATTTTTGCTGGGGGTAGGAGGGTCAGGGGGAGGGAGTTACATGACAGGATCTTTCCACAAGTTACATGTATTTATTAATAATAAAAGCGTTCGTAAATAAATTAAAAGTTCTAGTGGCCTTTTGAAGTAACCAAAGAAATTGGAGGGCAACTAGGCCCCCACCCCCACCTTTTTTTCTCAAAATTGTCCGATTGAAACTTTGAGAAGGCCATTTAGCCAAAAATAGTTAAATTAATATGCATATTTCGTTTTAATTATTCGTGTACGGTGAGCCAAAATCAAAACCTGCATTAATTCAAAAACGTTAAGAGATTAAATTTTAAAAAAAAATAAGTTTTTGAAACTGTAGTAAGGAGCATCGTTAAAACTTATAGCGAACAGAAATTATTACGTATATGAAAGGGTTCGTCCCCTGCTCAATTCATCGCTCTTTATAAAGTATTTTTAGTTTATTTCAAAATAATGATTTATTCTAATTAAACGACCTTTGTGATTCAGAGGTCATTCTTAAAGGATTGGAACAAAATTCGAACTTTGATGTAAAGAGCGAGGTATTGACGAGGGGTGAACCCCCTCCCATATACGTAAAAAATATACGGATATAGACGTTCGTTACATAATTTAATTTGTAAGTTATGTATATTTATTACTAATAAAAACATTCGTAAATAAAATTAAAAGTTCTAGTGGATTCTCTTAAGTAGCAAAAAAATTGGAGGGCAACTAGGCCCCCACCTCTTTTTTCTCAAAATCGTCTGATCAAAAATTTGAGAAAGGCATTTAGCCAAAAAAAAGTAAAATTAATAAGCAAATTTCGTTTTAATTATTCATGTATGGTGAGCTGAAATCAAAACCTGCATTAATTCAAGAAAGTTCAGAAATTAAATGAGAAAACAAGTTTTTTTAACTGAAAGTAAGGAGTGACATTAGGCTAAAACTTAAAACGAACAGAAATTATTCCTTATATGAAAGGGTATGTCTTCTCCTCGACGCCCCGCTCCTTACGCTAAAGTTAGACTCTTTCTCAAAACTCTACTTTTTAAAACAATAAGAGCTCTAGCGCAAAGAGCGGGGCGTTAAGAAGGGGACAGCCCCTTTCATAAACGGAATAACTTCTGTTCGTTCTAAGTTTTAATGTCGCTCCTTACTTTTAGTTTAAAGAAAACTTGTTTTTTATTTATTTAATGACTCTTAAGAATGCTTAGGGTCATAAATTGTGACCTATGCAAGTCTTACAATGTGGAGAAGCGCTAATTTTATTTAATAGATAAGGCATTTAATTTCAAATGTCTAGTGACAGTGGTTAACTATTTTGGAGGAACTCGTAACAGATTCAAGGGAAATGAAGAATTCTTTAACCTATGTAACCACCGTATGTTCTAAAATTTGCCAAGTTATTTACAATGTTAAATTGTTAATTTTAATTAATAAAAAATAATTAAATAATTAATTAATTATTAATTAATTAATAATTAATTAATTAATTAATAATTAATTGTTAATTGTTAATAAATGTTAAATTTAAATTTGCCAAGTTAATTTTTTTATTTGTGGGGTGGGATACAGACCCATACTTGGTTATATAGGAATGTAAATGGGCAAACACAGAGGGCGAGGGGGTGACAGATCACGGGCAAAAAAAAAACAACAAACCTTTATAATATTACGAAGAAACGTTTCGAATTTCTTGGATTTTTTAAACCATGTCCCCATCCCCTTGAAAACTGTCGTTAGGCACCTCTGGGCAGAGGCGCCAATGCACGAAACTAAAGGAGCGGCAAAGATTGTTTTTCAATTTTTAGCTAAGATACAAAAAGGTGTCTTTTTTAAAACCTAGGGTGGCCATTGCTCTCACCCTGTTGGTATCACTGATCCCTTTGATACACAAGTTCGGTATTCAGTCTTGAAATGCGTAATAGGTTATTGGACGATTTTTTTTGTAGAAATATTTATGCATAAATGATATTGAATTATGCAGAGCAGATATTAAATTATATATTGTATACTAATATTTTATTAGGCTACATATTCTAATCATATATTATGCCAAATTAGTTATATTATATATTGAACTGTAGAGAATTTGGTTCACCTTGAGCAGGGCTCAATCTAGCTTCATGTGCTTTAAGTTTTGTTTGATGCATGTATTTTTTTAACCAAACATCAGGTAATTTACTTCTAGTGAAGGATCGAATTTCCGATGCTCCCTTTAGTGCAAAATGACAATGCTAATCCATAGTCCCCAAATATTTAGACTATTAAATTCTGCTAACACTTCTTGGGACCTTGACGAATCTATTTATTGATGATGGCGATTTTCGCATAGCGGTCCAATGCGATTGTTTACAATTTTATCCTTCAGATATGTGTTGTTGACAAGACGCGGAGTAAACACATCCAAGAAAATTATCTTTGTCATGGTTGCAGCGGGAGCTGCAACCTAGTAAAAAGCGGACCACAGCTCATAGTAACCAAAATTTAAAAAATACGTTTTGCAAATAAACTGCCTAGTGAAAAAATTGCCTTCTGACACTGACTCAGGAATGGTAACTAGTATTTCGGTTCGTCCATAGGTAAAAGTTTATTGCGAAAAGAAATTTATGGTGATTTCGAAAAAAAGTTTGAAACCCGTCGAAAATAGCGTCAGATTAAAATGAAAGTGTACCATTGGAATCATCATGGTCGAAAACCTTTGACAGGGAAATTTTAGTCCCCCTCCTTAAATAACAAGGAAAACCAATTTTTTGCATCGGTTGTACTGATCTGTCTCCCGTTTCTGTTCTTCCCTCATTTTTTCAGTAGGCTTAGCGGGCTACCAGAACATCATAGAGAGATGCTTAATGGCTCATTCAAAAGCTATATCTCATTTCTACGTGCTTTTTATAAATTCACCTATGGCATTCAAATGGCACTTTTTGTACCATTTCTAAAGGGTGGGGCTAGCGGGCTACCAAAACATCGTAGACAGATTTTTTATAGCTCATATAAAAAATATTGCTCATATCTACGGTTTCTCTATAAAATTCACCATCCGCAAGTGCCAAATGGCACTAAAAATGGTACTATTGGTGCCATGTCTCAAAAAGAAAAGCTGGGGCTAGCGGGAATCCAGAACTTCTTATAGAGATGTTTAATGGCTCATTTGAAAGTACCCTTAACCAGAGATTTACAAAGCCCCTCCCGTCTACTCCCCCTCCCAGCCCCCTTAGTGAGTCCCATTAGTCCGTTAAAAGAATTCACTATGAACTCTTTAACACGGTCAGCCGACGTTGGGGCTCGCAAAATGATTTTTAAAATATCGATTGTTCTTAAGAGGAAGAAATTCATAGAAGAACAAATGATTGAATCTCAAAATTCCAAATGACTATTCCTTGAAGTATCCCCTCCCCTCCTCTTTTCTGCAAAAGCTAAGCTTTGCCAAATATTGTTTAATGCTCTCACTCTTCATAATAGAAGCTTTTATTACCTCAATTTTTATAACAGACAATTAGAAATAAATTTGCTGAATAAGCTCCAGTAACTATGGTGATAACATCCCCCCTCTTCATAGTCTTTGGGAAAAAGGCTGTAAGTTACACAACTTACAAAGGTCCAGGTCTACAATAACTTACAAGTGAAAGGTCAAGGTCAATAATAGTCCAACAATAGTCCAAATAGTCAACAAGGTCAACAAAGGTCCAGGTCAACAATAACTTACAAGGGAAAAGGTCCTACAATAACAAATAGATTGAATTTGATCATCAGCTGCCATAGTTCAGTTACTAGTACGTTAAACTTTGAATCAGAATGGCAAGGGTTCAGTTCCCTATTGAGGCATTTTTATTTCAATTCATGCTTTTCTGCCATATATATGATTATTTTTCAGCTAATTTACTACTTTTTACTACTTTTACTACTTTTGAATTTACTACTTTTGAAATATTCCATTTACTATTTTTAGAACAAATTACGCCCCGCATCCCACCCATTGCCACTTAGGGGCTGGAGAAGTGTAGGAATATGGTTCTGGAACCACTCAAAGTTGTATTTTCAAAGAAGGATTACTTATTGTTACATTCATTTAATCATATTATTTCCTTTATTACTATTTAATAGACAAAATGAAACTATTTGTAATGTACATAGAGAAATCATAGCACTAACAATTTATTAGCTTTTTTTCTGTAATATTTTTCTGGTTGTCAGGTTACTTTCCAACTTGTTCTTGTTTATTGCAATTCCACACCTGTATGTCTAATGTTTTTTGGCGTTTATCAGTGGGAAGGGGGAAAATGTTTGGTGAAATAAGTTATACATACCAAATTTCTGCTCAGGTTTTGAAAACCTTAAAAATCTTCTTTAGAAAAATAGTTACTCTTTCCTAACTGTCGAGGTTGCCCACCTTCAAAACTGTGTACACTATTTTGTGTAACATGAATTTATCGGCACTATTTGAAAAACGACCAAACATTAAAAAAAAATTTCCACTGAAAGTAAGAGCGACATTAAAACTTGAAACAAACAGAAATTATTCCATATATGAGGGTGCTGCCCCTCCCCTTTCGAAAAAATTTAAAAGGTCATTGCAGTTTTGATTCAGCATTAAATTAAGTTAAAAAAGAAGAAGTTTTTAAGGAAAGTAAAGAGCGAAGTTAAAACTTAAAACGAACGACAGTTATTGCTTCACAGTCTATCTAACAAATAAACCAAATAATCATGTTTCCCTATGTTTGTAGGACTATAGAAAACTAGCGCTTTGCTGAAAACACAAAACAATATAGGAGTTTTGGTACAGTAAATGTAAACCGATTAAGGCCACTTTTTACAATATACAAATTAACCATTTTTTTAGTAATACTAAAGTGTATTTCTTACAATTTGAGATTATTTATTATGCACTGTTGGTATTATAGCTGGTGAGACTAAAATGTTACCTGATAGTCAATCCAATATTTCTGTATGCTGTTCAGTGACTTTGCGGTTGTTTAAAAGTATTTGTTTTTATGCTTATGTTTTTAAGATAATTCTATTGTATACTGAGATTTACTGATATCACAGCTGTTGTAAGACTATGAAAAGCTTTATAATTAGTTTGTTGATGTCAGGCTATGTACTTACTGTTGACTAAAAAATCAACATTCTTGTTTTTTTATGCTTGGTTTTTGTGTTTTCAGTAAAGCGCTAGTTTTCCATAATCCTGCAAACGTAAGAAAATATAATTAATTGTTTTATTTTTACTAGCTTTATTGATATATTTTATATAGACTGTGAAGCAATAATTTATATTTGTTTTAAGTTTCGACTTCGTTCTTTACTTCCCTCAAAAGACTTTTTTTTATATGTAGATTATAGATAAAAAGGTCCGAGCCTGAGACACACAACACTCCTGTTATTAAAAAATAATGTTTGATTTTCTTGATTTTAACGTCAAACGTCTACTGCCTAAGCGGAAAAATTGACATAGCAGAAAATTAACTTTAAAAGCTTGAACTTGCACTAGTTTGTTCCCATCCATTTTAGGTCTTTGTACCTTTCGCCATAATCATCATGCGGACAGGAAACTACTGTTCCATCTTTTTAATAAAAAAAAAGAAATAAAAAGGAAAAAATCAATGATTGGATGGCCAATCATTAAATTTACGAATGGAAGCTGAACATTGTTCAACTTCAAAATTTCCGCAAGGGATGAATTACTGAAGTTGTGATCTTCCGTAGCTTTGATTTCATTCACAAGTGTGACTCAGACTTTGCTCAGCCTTTTAAAGTGACCTGGTTTTGTAGCCATACATGACCACTGTCATCACCGTGGCTTGTTCTCAATAATCTAATTTTGTTTTGTAGAGATATCATCGATTCTCCTAGGCTTTTTAAACTAAAAAAGTAAGATGACACCTTGTGCCTTGGCTATTCTACTTTTCACATTGTCAGTGTACCCACCATCAAACAGTTCATGGTGAATAACTGTATGTAAAGGGACCCGGCTTCCGGGTGGCTTAGAACAGAAATTCTAAAAAACAAAATTTTGATACCAATAGACACATCAAAGGAATCGGATTTTTATGCTGTTTTCAAATATATAATTTGCATCAGTCATACTTATCGTATTTTAGTCATATTTATCAAAAGTTACGAGCGTGAGAAAAATTACCTTATTACCGGAAAAAAAGAAAAACATCCCCAAAAAGTCATAGAATCTTAATGAAAATCACACCATCAGATTCAGCGTATCAGAGAACCCTACTGTAGACGTTTCAAGTTCCTTTCTGCAAAAATGTGGAATTTTGTATTTTTTGCCAGAAGAAAGATCGTGGATGCCTATTTAATTTGTTTTGTTTTTTTCCTCAGAGGTGATCGGATCGACCCAGCCAGTGGTCCTAGAATATCGCAAGAGGGCTCATTTAAACGGAAATTAAAAGTTCTAATGCCCTTTTTAAGTGACCAAAAAATTTGAGGACAATACGGCCCCCTCCCACGGTCGTTTTTTCCCACAGTCATCAGGCCAAAATTTTAAGATAACGATTTTGTTCAGCATAGTTGGAAAGTCTAATAACTATGCTTTGAGAATGACTTAATCCTCCAGTCCCCGGGAGAAGGGCTGCAAGTTCTGAACTCTGCCAATTATTTACACATAGTATTGGTTATCTGGAAGTATACAGACATTTTCAGGGGAATTTTTTCATGTGTGTGGGGGGGAGGGTAGGGGGAGTTCAGGAGAGAGGGTTACTGGAAGGATCTCTCCATGCAGGAATTTTTCAATGGAGAAGAAAATTTTTCCATGAAGGGGGTTTCGGATTTCCAGCGTTATTTAAAAAAACGATCAGAAACAAGATAAAAAATAAGTTTTTTTCAACTGAAAGTAAGGAGCAACATTAGACCTTAAAACGAACAGAAAATTAGATGTTTTTTTACTTTGTTTACTATGGGCCCTGGTTCGCTCATTACTAGGATCAGAATAAAGTTGCGAACTTCAACATTATCTAATTAAAAAAAAAAATGTTGCCGTAAATTTTCACCCTGATTAGTCGATTATAAAAAATTGTTTTAATGTTGAACAGATGGCGATGAAGTCGTCTGTATTGTCTGTTTTTATCTTAAGTGATTTCCCATGATTTTCTTTTGGTTGTCTCGAAATTATAAAGTTTTTAGAGTAGCACAACGATTTCGCTTGTGTTGCCACGTCGAACCGTAAAAATAAATAAACAAACTATTTACTTAAATTTGACAATGCTATAACTCGCTATAATTAAAAGATTAATAGTCTGTTGATTCACTACTACAGCTACAACTTCAAAGGAAAGCTGTACCATCTTAAGCTGTTCGATGAGACCATTCTGTGCCCCAAAAAAATTTTCGTAAGATGTCATTGAAATGAACATAGGGGACTGGAGGGGCGATTGAATTCCATAACCTCCCTTCATTTGAAGAAATATGTTTGGATTAAGTACTAAGAACGGGCACTGGGGAGAGGGCAGCTCTGCTCCTACTGTCGAAGGATTATGGGTATAAAATAAAAACACAAAATCAAGATTTTCCAAAGAACCCCTTCCCTAGATAAATTTGAAAACTTTTATCAGAAAATGTCATTTTTTTGGCTTTTCATAAAAACTCTTTAGGGTTACAAAAAAAGTCGAGAGAAGGTGCATTTGTAAGTAACAAAAAAGTATATATATATATATATATATATATATATATATATATATATATATATATATATATATATATATATATATATATATATATATATATATATATATATACTTTGAAATAGCAAAAAGTGGTAGAATTTGAGGATTAACTTTTTGTTACTTACAAATGCAGCTTCTCTCGACTTTTTTTTTGCAACTTTTTTTTTGCAACCCTAAAGAGTTTTTTATGAAAAGCCAAAAAATGACATTTCCTGATTAAAGTTTTCAAATCAAGGGAAGGGGTTCTTTCGAAAATCTTGATTTTGTGTTTTTATTTTATACCCATAATCCTTCGAGAGTAGGAGCAGAGCTGCCTTCTCCCCAGTACCTGTTCTTAGTACTTAATCAAAACATATTTCTTCAAATGAAGGAAGGTTATGGAGTTCAATTGCTCTCCCCCTCCAATCCTCTATGTTCATTTCAGACATCTTAAGAAAATTTTGGAAAATTTGTACTGTATTTTGAAATTTATTTCTTGGGGCACAGAATGGTCTCTTGCCAATTTCTTTGAGCCTTCTCTTTTTTTGTTACAATACGACTACCCCCTGGTAACAATAATTTGGAGGACGAAGAAAAATGAACCTATCCCGTGTTGGTCATCCTCGAGAAAACTACCAAGTTTCGAAATTTTGCTGACAAAGGGGCTAATACATCTGTTTCATTCTGGAGTATGTCAAAATTAAAGGTACAATTTTTGTCAATATCATCTCTGCTCGAGGTTTTTCCCCCTTTTCCAAAATTATGTGAATACTTTACGCTATTAGTTTTCAATAGGCAACTTAAATGTAACACTTCTTGAATTTTCGGAACCAGTCTTAAAGGTAGATTAATTTGATGCATATGTTACTGTGAATGTCCGATATTGGTGAATGTCGACATTCGCCGGTGAATGTCCAAAATACCCTTTTTCTCATTGGATTCAGCCAATGTTGCCAGTCAACTTTTTCAGTTTTATGCAAGGTTTGATGGTGACAGGTTAGGCGAGGTTTTTAACCCATTCCTGAGAATTGTAACCTAATTTAACCTAATTTAGCGGCGGATCCAAGCGGAGCCGTCCCCTCCCCTCAAGATTTTTCCGGCACTCTCATTCTATTTTTTTTTCGATTTTACTCTTTTTTTCAAATAACCTAGTCAATTTGGTTAATTATTGTCGCCCTTGTCACTTTGCTTAAAGATTTTAACCCGTTTCTTTAACCCATTAAATTTTTTTAACCCTTTTCTGAGATTTACAGCCTAATTTAACCTAACATAACCCAGCCTAACTTTAACTCTTACCATCAAAGCTTGCAAAAGACTTAAAAGCTGATTCGCAAAGCTATTTGAATCTAAGCTAGGCAGAGGTAAAGGAATTTCGGACATTCACCACTGAATGTCGACATTAGCCAGATTTCGGACATTCACAGTAACACATACACTGTCTTCTAAATAGCAGTTTTTAAAGTCCTGCATACTATTGACAAAGACCACTTTACTTACCTTCAATACCGAGAACGGTTTGATTTTCATGACAGTTCTAGAAAAAGAATATTTTGCATATCTTGTTTAAAGTTCATAGTCAGAGGGAAGGACCTTCGAAATCCCTGCTTCCTTCAGTATCATGATTGTGTCATTGTTGTCAGTGACCCCCCGCGGCTTTCATGGGAGACAAGAAGATAGATATAGGATCATTTGTTTCTATTCTAACAAAATTGTTCGTCGCCAAGAATTTACGACCCCCGTAACACTTAACTCCTACACGCGTGCCTGCCTGTAAGCATTTTGAAATCTCCCTTTCCTAGAGTCACTTATTTAAGATGCTTTTTTCTAATCACACGGTTTTTACCAAAAACAGTTCATAAATTCTGCTATTCAAGGACGGTGATATGAGTGCGTAACTACCCCGGAACGGTTTAGTAGCTTGGCAACTACGGAGGAATTTATTTTGTGGCCTTGATATTTCTGATCTATCTCAGATTTTCTTAAGATGAGGGACAAAATTTTGCACCCCCCCCCCCCATAAAAGCTGGAGAATTATTCGAAAACACATTTGTAAGTCAAACAGAGAAAACAATCGTTTCTAACTTCAAAATCTAGTCGGTTTTAATTAGGCTATATAAGCTGTGCTTGCGTCTTGTCCGTCAATCGATTGTTTACCACCTGCGGGTTTTAGGTTGGACAGACTAGTCATACGAGATACCAAAGTTGTATTTCACCAAGGAGAGGTAAAAAGTGAGAATATTTAATTAGTTAAGCATGATTGGAGGCATGAAACTGTATTTAGGTAAAACATGGATTGCCAAATAAAAAATAGTGGAGATAAATACATAAACGGGAATAATTGTGACTATACTTTGACAAATTACAACAGTCTAACCGGACTGGCTTATTTGTGTCGTTAGGTTGACCAAAATCAATTTTTTGTTGTATTTGTACGGAGACAATTAGCTTCGGCTCAGTCAGTGGAAAACTGCATTGTAGGCTTGTATCTATATTACAATGAATATAATTATATATAATTAATATAATAAGTATTTTGGTTAGAATACATTTTACACGCAGTCCCGCTTTACTTGACCCTCCCCCCCTAATGTGAAAAAATACAGCCCGAATTATATATATCCTATCTCTCTCCCAAGTGTCTCAGATGTTTGAACTCCGTACCTGTAGGTCCAAATTCTCGAGTGTGTACTGGCTAACAAATAAGTAGCCTACAGATCATGATTAGTTTATTATTATTTTTTGTCGAAAACCTCGTCAAAAAACTTTGAATTTATTACAAAAGTACGTACCGTAATCTACCAATTGATTAGCTGGTATTACTCGTTTTTAGCAGAGATTAGAAAAAATGTCCTCTCACGCCTAAGGTCTCATCTGGCGTTTTCGACCCTATGAGATAATTGTCAAAACCGTGCGCAAAGCTGTTAATCAGGGGCAATGCCGTATTTAGTGGGATTAGGGGGTTGAACCCGCCGAAATATTTGTCCGGCTCGTAAAAGGTACCAAAAATGAATATAAACAAATTTTTGATGCGTTTTTGAAAGTCTCTTTTGTAAGCCCTTCCAGAAAAAAATCATTGTGTACTCTCCCCCCCCCCCCCCGAAAGAACAAAGCTGCTCAAGAGTAGTAGCTTATATCCTACTAAGCTGTTGATCCTCCCCTTGCAATAACGATTTAATCTTCCTCAGTAGATTACTCTATTGATCCTCCCTTTGAGAACAGCTTAGTGCACGGTTTTTAGCAACATCTCAAAAAGTGAAAGGTTTTAAACACGCGGACTTTAAAGCATGCCATCCCCTTTGTTTACTCGAAAGTAGAAAAAATCAAGCTGTAGCCCACTTTTAAAATCACATACACCAGGTGACGAATGCCACGCGTGATGGATGTGTGCCATGCCTGGCGTGAAGCTTGCCATTTATAGCACAGAAACGCAACGTGTGGAGGAACAAGTACTGCTCTAAGATGTGCACCAGGTGGTAGAAATTGGATGGCCTGAAGGAGTCGAAAAAATCTCCATGATCTTCTACTGTCCAATAGTTATTTCGCTATGACCTTTTCTGAAGACCCTTATTTGCTTTTCTATTGGGAGGAGGGTCAACAATTTCTAGGAATGTTGAGACAGCAAAAAATCTTCGCTTGCCTCCCTCTTACCCAGATAGTATTCCTTCTGTGACTCATCTTAGAGACTCCTCTTTGAGTCATTATTGGGATGGAGCAAGACCCTGGACATATAATATACAAATAGATATACAAGATATACAAATAGCATCGAATTTCTACAATAAGCTCCTCAAAGAGGACTACAAACAAAGAGGTTGTATTTATTTACTAAACCCAGTGATTATAAAACCGTTAATTGCCGCAAACTACTGTATCGATTTATTTATTTCTTTAGTCCGACTAGTTCTACTCAAATTATTACTTTTTTATATTTTTTTTTCTCTTGAGCAGTTTCGTAGCTAAATAATTATTTTTGGAGTACTGAATTGGATTGAAACCTTATAGTTTCAGTATTACTCTCATGTCTACATCGTCCCCATGTAAGAAACAGGATACTCTAGGACGAGAAGTTGTCCCCTCAAATGGTCAGATTTAATTATTAAGCTGTTCCTCTTATTCATAGCTGCCCTTTCATGCCAAGTTAAAAATTCCAAGAAGAAAGAAGTTTAAAGAGGAAATATAGTCCCTTAATAATTATTAAACAAAAAAAACAAGTTTCTTTTTAAATGAAAGTAAGGAGCGACATTAAAACTTAAAACGAACAGAAATTACTCCGTATATGAAAGGGGCTTTTCGTCCTCAACGCCTCGCTCTTTACGCTAAAGTTTGACTCTTTCTCTTAACTCGACTTCTTAAAAATTTAAAAAACTTTAGCGTAAAGAGCGAGGCGTTGAGGACGAAAAGCCCCTTTCATATACGGAGTAATTTCTGTTTGTTTTAAGTTTTAATGTCGCTCCTTACTTTCATTTAAAAAAAAACTTGTTTTTTTGTTCAATTTCTGGACGTTTTTAAATTAATGCATTTTTTGATCTTGGCTCTCCGCGCATAAATAATTAAAACGAAATTTGCATATTAATTTTTTTGGTCTAAATGGGTTTTCCATAGTTATAATTGGAAGATTTTGAGAAAAAAGAAGCGAGAGAGGAGGCCTAGTTGCCCTCCAATTTTTTGATTACATAAAAAGGCAACTATAACTTTTAATTTTTTACTAACGTTTTCATAAGTAAAAAATATACGTAACTTACGAATTAACTTACGTAGCGAACTTCTATATTCGTATGTTTTATTGCGTATATGAGGGGGCTCACCCCTCGTCGATACCTCGCTCTTTACAGTAAAGCTTAAATTTTGTCCCAATTCCTTAAGAATGACCCCTGAATCATAAGGGCCGTAGAATAAATAGTTGAAATTACTAAAAATAATTTAGCGTAAAGAGCGAGGTATTACGAGGAGGTAAAGCCCTCATATGCGTAATAATTTATATATTTAAAATCAGCATTAAAGTGCGATTCTTTCGATGTAACTATTGGCATCAAAATTCCATTTTTTAGAGTTTTGGTTACTATTGAGCCGGGTCGCTCCTTACTACAGTTCGTTACCACGAACTGTTTGGTAACAACGTTTTGACATCATGAAATTCAATTTCGAGGAATTCATTTGAAAATGAAACTAGGGATAATGTTCTGTGGACACATGGACGGAAGATAAGGCTCTCTTTCTCCATAAAATCTACCATTTTCTAATTAAAATCGATATATTTTAAAGGTTTCCTGTCATTTCTTGAAACCAATTATAGACAGTGAAGCCGTCCAAAATCAAAACACATTCTTTGCATCTTCTTAACCGTTTTGAGTTACACATATTGATTATTGTTATCATTCCTGCTGAATCGACTCGTGAGGTCTGTGAACCCACTATATGCTCCTATTTTATTTACACTGACAAGAAGTTCTCCCTCTAGCTTAGAAATTTGAGTTCAAAACTTTTTTGGGGTGCAATGCGCCAATAAGAATTCTAATAGGAGCCCTCACGGTTACGATATTGTAAGGTTTCTATTGCAGATAATGGTGTGACCTGAGAAACTGATCTTTATAAAATATGGACATCTGTTTATTTGTAGTCATATAATGTATTTTGATCGTGTGGAGTCTTTGCTTATTAGTTTTTTTTTTTTTTTTTTTTTTTTTTTTTTTTTTTTTTTTTTTTTTTTTTTTTACAAAGAACATTATCAGCACGGCTGTGAAAAATTTATTCTCAAAATTGAAGATGACCTAAGTGAGATAAACTTGATTTAATTTAATCTTTCAATATATATATATATATATATATATATATATATATATATATATATATATATATATATATATATATATATATATATATATATATATATATATATATATTTTCTTGGCAGTACGCCTAATTCTCAAGCCTTGGCCCTTTCTCCTTTTAAAAACTATTTGTTTGATCCCCTGGGAATAGTTCTGGAGCACCTTTGCTGATAGGTAAGGTTATTGTTTTTCAATTAACTTTAAAAAAATGATAAAACCCCAGACTTAATTGTAAAGTAGGTATAATATTATTTATCGTAGAAGTCAAATTTCCGACTTAAATTGATTACCTCACCCAAAATCCTGTGTCTAAGAAGCTTTGACGACCCATTTGCTTTTGAGCCCCCCCCCCTCCTGTTCCAAAAAGTTGTTTCGAAGCTGCTTTGATCGGTAAACTCATTTATGCATACCTCTTTTTGCCTCATTTTCACAAGGATGTTTGTAATCCCTCACAATTTTATTAGAGGGTAAATAATAAGGGGAAAAGGCCCATTTATAGATGGTTCATTGAGTATTTACAACGCGCATATCTTTGAGGAGAAAAACCAGTTTTTCCGGGAGCGGTATAATCAGCTGTTCGCAACGTGGTTGAACAATTGCGCTTTTCTTAAATAACAAAACTTTCAGTCAGTATTCAGACTCGGGCGGAGGTGGAGTGAGATTAGTTTTAAAAGGAATGAGCGTAGTTTGTTGTCAACCAATACAGAATATATTTAGTGGATTTTATAATCAAGAATTGAATATGAGGTGTCCAGGAAATGTTCCTACTTTAGACGGTAATGAAGAAGTGCTGTTTGAAATGTTGATTCGAGATGGATTTTATTCAAAGCCGCCCCCAGCACGACCTCAAGCAAGAAGTTTTAAGAAACCCGAGCCGAAGTTGTCTGCCAGGTACCTTAGTTCAAATGGCTATTCAGGTGGGCAAGTTATTGTTCCTGAAGTCCCTGTTCTCAAGCCAGAAGCAACTTGGCCGAATTTACTAAGAAAAAAGAAAGAAGTTAGAAAAACTCAAGTCTTTCCCCCAACGATGGCCGTAAAAGAAAGGCCACTTTCAATAGACCCTATGAAAGACTATTCTAAGCCGTTAAGTGTGGATTGCAGTGTTGAATACGACTTACCGAAAAATATTAAGCCACCAGAAGGGGCTGATCCGATTTTAAAAATTGCATCACCTCTGCGACCGAAAACCCCCCTGCCAACAGCGACATGGTTCCTACAACCTGTAAATAACCATTTTTTCCTACAATCTGAAGATCAGCTTTATTTAGTCCCTGTAGAACCAATTCAGTTGGTAACAGTTCCTGAAGAGCAGTATGTAGATACGGTTATCTTATCGTCTGGAGTCCAGACTCCAGTTGTTTCTAATGATAGTGGAAGAGGTACAGATGGATGTAGGAGCCCTATGGAGTTTTTAACCCCTGAAGGGAGTAGATGGTTGTATCAAACGGATATGTGTACCTCACCGGAACCTGTTGCCACTGTGTCTGATCACCTCCTTCTTGGTCATATTGGTAAGTTTATATTTGTATTTAGACTAGCTTAGGCTATTTACTGAATCAAAGCAACAAAATCCTAAGTTCAGGCTAGCTCATTGTGCAGCATGACCATCGAAAAACAAATAGGCTAGACTCTGTAGACAAAGTTTAGTAAAATTTCGTGGATTATGTATATTTGCAATTATTTTGTCATCAATAACTGGTAAACTACCCCCTGCTCTCCTAAAACGAAGAGAGGTCTGTTGAATCAGTAGTGATTATAATGTTTGCTAAAAACATCAAATGCAGAATTAAATGCTTTTTTCTACTTTATTACTTTCCTAGAATGTATCTTTACATTTAATGCTGCTATGAAAGGGTTTGGACTTCGACCCTGTTTAACTGTTTTAAATTTCCTTTTCTCAAGTTATTTTGATAGGCCTTGTCTCATGCTGTCGTTGCTGTCAGGATATGTATAAAAGTTCTCAAATTCCATTGGTTTGCACTATTTTTGAACTTATTTCCCATCAACCTTAGGATCATAATGCCAATAAATAAATTATTGCAATCTTTTACCATTTACATTAAATTAATAACTTTAGGTATTTTATTTGTTATACCATTCGACAGAACATCTAGCTTAATATAAAATATTATATTCATTTTTGGGGCTGATAGGTATTTTCAGTTAATGAATAAAGTTTTATAAATTTTGCGAAAGTCCTGCAAGCCGTTTTGAGTCTAGTTCTCCCCTCTAAACAGCAAGTGTGACGAAACAACATGGGGATTAATGGATTTTATAAAAAGCTTGGGAAATGGGAAATTTTCAAATATGTTTAACTCGGAAAACTTGTTAGTCCCAAAAGATGAATAAAATAAAAATGTGAAGAAATAATTGCCTCCAACTGTCTCAATATTTACCACAAGTTACCACACATTCAGAATAATTCTGCACAACCATGGATTTTCGTCCTATTTCAACCACAAATAACGCTTTAAATAAGTCTTATGTGACTGAGTTAAGAAGAATGTTCATGCACATGATCCATTGAATTATTCAAATTATTATATTTTCGAGGGGGAATTCTTGAACAATTCCATATTCGGTCGAAAAATTACGTTTTGGTCGATATCAGGCTCTCAGGGCAAGGACATATGCAGCAGAACCCTGGTCATGGTCCCTCCCCCAATTCTAAGTTTTCATGGCCACTGCCTCCCCCTCCCGTATATCTTCCTTTTCGGCCTACCGTCTAGGGCCAAACGAAAAGTAGGTTTTCCGGTTCAATGGAGTCGGAGGAGGTCATAAGGAAAGATTTAAGGGAAATGGGAACTTCCTGAGAGGGTGTAAAGAAGGAGGCTTTGAATAGATTGGGAAGGGAGCGTGCATAGCTGTTTTGTCATCAGGTGGCTTGGTAGTGTTTGTATTAGTAGTGTACTTTCTGTTAAACTTAATATCGCTTATTAGAGCTAAAGTCTTTGTGCTAGAGCAAAATAAGTAAGTACTTAATATTTATTTGCGAAAATCAGCGAAACATTAAGGTATTTTAGATGGGAGTTGACCTCATTCATGAAGGAAAAACAGTCAACTGTTAATATTATGGAACATTAGCACAACATCAATCAGGGAAATACTTAACGTCCATTCAACGCGTATATTCACTTAAGACATGGAAATCTAAAATAAAGTTTGCTCTTAGAAAACAAAATTTTTTTTATAGAATCGGGAATCTTTTTTTTTGCCTATTTCTATTATTCTGAAATCCTTTATTGCGATTCCTTGTCCCATGAACAATATGGTAAAAATCGGCCGGATCACACCTCTTAAAATACAAGGAGAAAGTGTTGCTTCCATCAGGTTGATAAATGCCTGTGTTCATGCTACCTTTTAAATTAGATCTAGCCAAAATTCAAATGGACATAGTCACTAATTTGGCTGTTGAAATTGCTAGAGGGCAATAAAATGTCGTTGCTATTGTTGTTGATCTTAAAAATATCTGGTCGTTAAACCTTCCATGCTATTTCATCTTCTACGCTTTGTCGTGCACGAATTACTACCAGACCACTTTGAAAATCTTGCAAAAATGAATTGTTAATTAATAAATAAAATCTTTGACCTTGGAAAAAATTAATTGTTTGTAAATAGAAAATTTTCTTTCTGGCAGTATTGTCAAGACTTATAATTACCTTTTTTTTATCTTTCCGGTGACACTAAATCCTCAAGCCATTTTTTTTAATTAGCCATAAATGGGTTTATGAAGATGGACCATTGCTTTTGTTTAGCAGTTATTGGTGAAAATTACTTGATATTTTTGTTTAAAACTGTCCCTGCTGTATGATATAAGTCTTCGTCATTGTAAAATTGGCCCCAAGGACTTAACAGGAAAAATGTCTAAAAATTGATATTTTTCTTTTCAAACCCTTCCTCCCTTCCTCAAACCCTTCTTTTCAAACGCTTCCTGGAATCCTAGCCGTGTCCATATGAATATGGAGAGCAGTGAGGAATCGATGGAAAATATTTACCGATATTTTCATTCCTATTAAAATTGTTAGCCATGTTCATTTTATTTAATGGATTAACACATATATGGGTTCAAGTTAGAGAACCCTGTTGGTATCTCATGGATCGAAAAAAAAACGCAAAAGAATACAAATATATGGAATACCCAAATTACGAGATTTAGGCGGGACATGGGTGCCTAAAGGTACTCACTTCTGTATTCAGGCCTATCTGAATTCTATAATCCAGAAAAGAAACACTTGTAAGATTTTGAAGTTATTCTCCAACCTTCTTGCCCCCTGGAATTTTTTTCTAAGATTGAAATCTCGATCTGCTCTCATTATTTTGGAATATTGTATTTGGGATTCTTATTTCAGAAAATGTAAAGAGGATCGCTTCCAAGCCGATACTTAACTAAAAGTAAATATTATAATTGACAGACCTTTAGTTCCGCTAAGAATTGTTGAGAAATGCAAAAATTATCCAATTCAACTAAAATTTCTATCATCGTTCACCCAAAGGGAGAAAAGACATTATTGTGTTATTCATCCATGTTCAAACGTTTGCCTTAATTCCATTGGTTTAATTTTGTAAGGCGATCACACTTCTTAATGCTTTGTCAAATTTTGAGCTAGTATAAAGAACAAGCAACCTGATTGGTTCCTTTGTATGAAGTTTTAAGCCAATGGAAAGGACCAACGTTTTTGATCACAAATTTTTCTACAAGGAAACTATGATTCAATACCTCGTTTATTTTCCAGCTTTTATTCCAATGAATAAAAAAAAGGAGCAAATGTGGAATCGCAACCCTAAAAAGCGTTAAACTTGTTTTAGACCCAATTATAATTTAAAGCTGATTTAACCATTCTGGGGATATACCACAATTCGAGATTCACAAATTTGGATTTATACATAGGGGATAAAAAAAAAAACACAAACAATAATCATTAGTTTTTACTCGAGTTTTTACTCACGAGGGCGCAATTTAAATTGATCAGATTTTCTCTAGGGAAAGTATGATTCTTAAGGACTTAATTTTGATTGAAACGTTCATGGGTTTGTATGCTTACAGTTTCCTAAAGTCTTCTCTGAGTGAATCTCTGAACAATCTTGGAGGTACTACCTCTATCCCATTGAGAAAATGAAATCAATAACCCAAAAATAATTACTTTCAAAAAGCAAAAAAAAAAAAAAATCATTTTTGTTCTTTTAGCTCCGCCCGCTTGTTTTGCTGCTTCTTTATGGTTTTCATCTGTACCAAACACGATCTTCGATACAGAATATAAATTTTTTATTTCAATCAATCAATCAATTTATTAATACTAAAAAAATCAATTACAAAACGTAAAGTAATTACGAAGCCCAAGAAGCTTGGCTTGTAATGGGCCAACAAAACAAAAATAAAACACATATTTGTGACAAGCATTGATGCTTACCGCTATTGGTAATAATAAATAAATAAAAATATAGGCAAAAAGTTGGGCTATTTTCCTCTTTTCTTACCTTAGACCCGGCTCTTTTGTGGATATTGTTTTATTTTTATTTTTTCTTGTGTAAATTCATTACTCGTCCTTTTTTTTTAAACCTTACACATGTTTTATGATGTGTCATTCTGAATATATTAATTAGATAATAGTTGATTACGTGGGTACAGACCTTTCAGTCGAATGCAAACACTTTTTTTTGTAAATTATAACAGTCAGAATGTCCTTGAAAATCTGGCTATGTTCTTTAAGCGGTTCTGAGAAAAATTCATAGGCGTTCCATCCACGTTTTTCTCTGAGCTCTTCACTGTGGTTTATCTTGGACAGGTTGCACTGTGAGCTTTTTCTATTTAACTTGGATTCATGTCCAAATTAAATGCATACCAGTGTTTAAAACTTATCTTTTGATATTGTGTTTGTATGCATGTATAATTTATTACCCTCGTAATGCGCAAAATCACATAAGTGATGCATTAGAAAAAACAAGAAAAACACAAATTCATATGAGTAGTCTACCGAAGAGCATTTTGAAAAGTACTTTCAGAGTTTAGCAGTTATTTATACGCTTCATTTCTTCTACGAATTATATCCAGAGGGCTAGTAACTCAGTCTGGTTGATATAGTTGCGTTACTAGTTTAAAGAGGCAGACAAAGCAGTTACTTTGTATATTTATAAAACACTTCCTAATATATACTCTTATTACCCTGCGTAAAAATCGGTGAAAGAGCTCGCAAATGCGGGGCTGCAAAAGCACTGTACTCAGGAGCTAGGATATGGCGACCAAATTTAAATTTCACAGAAACTAGAAGCCCATAAGCTTTCCTAGTCTTACTCGCAAAAAAAAAAATCATTCCACAAAACTCGGATTGCGCGCAATTTTTCCCAATTGGTACTCCAACGTAAGTGAGGTGATCCTATTCTACTTATTATCATGACTGCAAACTGGGAAGGGGCCGCCATTCTATGACGCTGCTTGGTGGTGGGTCTTCTCCAAGACTTTATATTTTGCTAACACCACACAAAATCATGTTTTATTTTGGGATCTTGCCAAGTGCAATATGGCTAATTCTGGCCCAGACAAGTACACAGATTTTTGTTGAAAATTGAGATTTATACTTGTCGAAACAGTAACAGGCGCACTATGTTGGAATTACGAGACAATGCTGAGACATCGAAAAATAGGTAAGTTGTAAGGCCTCATTGGTTGCGTGGCTGTTGCAGTCTTTCTCGAAAAGGTAAGGGATAGCCATTCCCTGACGCTAATTGGGGATTTAGCCTTTGTCAAATTAAGAAACTTGCAAGTACTGCACACAAATAATTTTTTATATTGGATTTCGGTTAAGTACAAAATGATTGACTTTGGTTTAGGAACGAAAAAAGGGTTTCATTCGAGAAGTGGGCTGGAAGACCCCTTAGGGTAAATGCCTCTCCCCGAAAAGATAAAAATTAATCGACAGACCTGAAATTGGTAATCTTTAAGAAAAATTTGGAAACTAGTGAGAAAAGCAAGCAGTTCCCGTTTTTATTGCGGCATACCCGGATTCCTTTGTTAAAATGCATTCTTTGCTACGATGGTATCACGTAATCCGTTTGTAGTTTAGAGCGATGGCATCAATTTACATTGTTTAAGTTGCCTCGTATTAAATGCCTAGGGGAGAGGGAAATAATACGGGGGAAAATGACGGAAATATTTTAATTTGAAATCTCTCCTGCGGACTGGCCTAAATTCCCATGGATTCGATGCTATACAATCGAATCTGTTCTTCTTAGAAGTCCATGTTGAAATGTAACACCGCTTCTGAATGCCAGCTGTTTTCTTCTTTTCTTTTTTTTACTGTTGTATTCAGTCTTGAATATTTGGTATTGCAATTGGTGAGTGGATATGATTGGACAACTGTAAATTTCTTAGGGGGGGGGGTAAACCTAGATTCATTGTTTGAGGGCGAGAAATGAAAAACCCTATCTCATAGATTTTCGGGAGAATATCAATTGAACATTTTGTTTATATTAATTTTGAACTTTAGATTAACCACCACCCCTTCTTCCTAGAATTGGCCAGCATGGAGTTCCCAAATTTACGTCTTGCGTTCCAAAATTAAAAAAAAACTCCGTATTTTGACGCGATTTTCTCATTCATTTCAGGGGGGATTAAGATGGTTCCTACGACATCAGTTCTCTTTCCACATCTCCAGCTAGTACACAGGTATGCTTAGAAAAATACGGTTTTTATCACGTATTTCTGTGAATATTGGCTTTTCACAGTTGGTGCCTATTTCTGGTACATTATTTGACTAATAAAGGCTAGACGAAAAAATAATGAATTCATAATTGTTTAGATAAAATGGCCTACAGATGTTTCTATGCCCCTTTTCCATTCCATGTCTGGGAACCATAGATAATTGCGATAGACATTCTCTGCGAAAATAAACAGGTGGCTTTTTTCGTATATGTTGGGAATCGAACACATTCTTGCTTGAAAGGACAAAATAATAATAATAATAATATATGGGACTCTATGATTTTGTCAAGAAAATTTTACCTAAGTGCTAAGGACTTTCTTTTGTTGTGAACAGCGAGGGGCTACTCGCTTCAAAGATGCGTCAAAAGGAGCGAAGAAGCTTAGTGTGGTGGAAGTGTGCCATGCAAGGTGAAATTAGGGGTACTCAAGAAATACGCTAGGTGACAAGAGAGCGGGTAACCCCTCGATGGTAGGCTGAACATGGAAATAATTATTCGTAACAAAGTATACGGGCTGTAAACTAGACGATGAAGGAACACAGGGGGTCCTGAATCTTTACTTTTTCCCCTTTTTTATGTTTTGATGTAGGCTACTATTCTTCGTAGAATTTTGTATTTGTTAGTGTTGAGCATATCCCCCTTTCTCCATTGAGGTCACGAATTTATCTAGTACCCGAGTGATAATTTTTTTCCCCAGTTCATTGTTTTATTAAATGATCAATTTCTCGGCTAAGAACTTGAATAATGCTTATCCAGTGCTTTGCCCATTAAATTTGGCTGATTTTCAGAACTAGGGGTGACTCTGGTTCTTCGACAAGCGAATAAGACACTGATTCTGGCGCTAATCAGATAGTTATAATGCCGTTGTTTGCGCTCAGTAGAAAGCTGTGGGACCATTATTTGCCTTTTAAAAGAAGTTTTTGACTTTGAACATCCTATCCTTGATAGTAGATAGAGAATTTGGCTAAACCCC
The DNA here is from genome assembly GCF_032884065.1 of Artemia franciscana. Classification (NCBI taxonomy): domain Eukaryota; kingdom Metazoa; phylum Arthropoda; class Branchiopoda; order Anostraca; family Artemiidae; genus Artemia; species Artemia franciscana. Next base: position 56,160,044 of record NC_088869.1, on the reverse strand, counting down.
GTTCACAAGTGTGCTTGGCTAGACGTCAATTGTAGCCATCATCATTTTGAACCAATCAAGCTACTTTAAAAATGAGGAGGTAAAGTAGAATTGGTTGATAATGATGATGCCTACACATTAATGTCTAGCTAAGTGTGTATGAGGATCTGACATAAGTGCCATCTTTGTCTTAAATGATGGATTCTCTATGAGTGCTTTCTCTTGCGAGCGAAGCTAAACTTTCAAATCAATTTTTTATTTCCTTAGCAAGGTCTTCTGTACTATATATGATTTCTCATTTTTATTTTGTAACTGAGAATGATGGCTATCATTTGTAACTTCTTTGTTAAAAAACTTAACCCTTTAATTAATGCTTGTGAATAAAAAACTAAGTTGTTAAAAAACTTATCCATTTAGCATAATAAACCAATAATCAGCTAAAAATTGACGACTGAAAGGGCCGAGTCATCTCCAAAATCTTATATTCGGCCTCTGTTTTTTTCTTATACTGTTTTAGAATCGGAGTAAATATTCGCGGATACAAAAGGAACTTAAGAATTTTCCCAGTCAGGTCCCTACATTAGCCCCATAGGAAAATTATGAAATAGTTTCAAAATTGAGAGATTTAGGTTTTTTTCCTGAAATACACTTTTTGTTGCATCAGACCTTCTATTGATCCCGAACCAAGAAAAATTTTATCTGTCCCAAACATGTATAAATTCTTTGGCTGTAGACTCACTTTATCATTTCGGTGTTCTCTGTTTTTCCAGGCGAAAAATTTGGTGACTTGGCTATTGATAACGAGAGAAGTGGCTAGGTTAATACGTCTGTGCATCTAAACTGCATAATAGACAAATTATGAGTGGCACTGGGAAGTTTTTTTTTCCCAGGGGAAGGGTGGCAATTTCTGGATGAAAAGCTTTGATGGTAATAGATTAAAGTACTTAAAATGTTTTAAAAACCACAATATCTTCATTTAAGTGAAAATGACTTAGTTTTGAATAGATCTGATGACAAAGGAGGTGAATACAAAAGGGGCTGTCTTTCTTCTTCCCATAGACGTCATTTCCCCTCTCTTTGTGGTGACCATGTCAAAGAGACATAGAGTCAAATAGAAAGATTTTATGCGGGAAAGAGGCATATGTACGGTTAAAAGTATGCCCAGGCACATCAATAAAAAATGTTGCATCCCCTTTTAGGGTCTCTGAAATCTTTTTGGGAGGAGTATCCTTGAGTGACTGCAAGTTGAGGCTACTTTTGAACAAATAATGGACACGATTTCATTGGTGGTTTATTCATCTAAAGAAAAGTATAAATAATCTGTGATGAAATAATGCATTCTTAAGACATATTAAAAAAAAGAATAAAAAAAAGCTATTGACAATGTAATATGCCTTTGAGTGTTACACAGGGTTGCCACCCCTAGTGATTTATCACTACTTTTAGTAGTTTTTCATATTGTCACAAGAAAAAATCACTATATCAGCACATAAATCACTAGATTATTGAAGAAAATCACTAAAATCTAATGATTTTTTTCACCGGGTGGCAACTCTGGCGCTGCATCCACGGATTTGAATCGTCCGGGTTTAGTTTGAGTAATTAAGTGATGCTTTTATATTAATAGATAGATATTGTATTGTCATAGGAAAAGAGATTTTTAAAAACACGGCGGAAGTCATCCAGCTGGTTTGAAAAAAAAAATCAAGCTACGCATTTATCATGAAATTTGGCTTTCTTGAGCTTCTTCTTTATTTGGTTATTGCCTTCTTTGTACCATAGCCTTAAACATCTGTTCAACGCCAGATGTGTTTGGATCTATCAATATTGGGTAAGAACATTCATTCAAATAAAAGAATTTTCGTGAGAGGGCTTTTCAGTGGGTGGGACAAGACAAATTCCTAGGCAAAATAATGGGGAAAATTCTAAGAGGATTAATCTGGCAAACGCTGTGGCATTTGGAGTGGCGAATTAATATTTAATCCCGCCGAAACGAAAATCTCATCGATGTACTTAACCATGGGTCCTTCGGGACGATGTGCTACCCTTTTGAAACATTGAAATTATTACGATGTTTTAATATATTTAGTCTATTTTCTGCTACCATCTAATCCACAAAAAGAAATTCTATGCACGTGCCTGATCTGATTGATGTAGCTTATCCTAGTAAAAAAAAAACAAATAAAAAACAAATAAAAACAAATGATGGTCTTTTGAGAAATGGAAGTGATCCCCTTGTTTTTGTTTGTAAATTCCCTAAGAATACTCTATTTAAAAGTATGATTGGTCGCTTGAAAGACAAATAATATTTAAAGCATAACATGCATGTAGGCCTACGCATTAACCAATTTAAGGGAAGAGGGGGGATACGAAAAAGTTACAAAACAGACAATTTCACGAAAACTTGAAGCAACTTTATGAAAAATCATTTTGGGGGGGGGGGAAAGGCTAGTGGAAAACCTCCGAAAAAATTCTACAACGAAGCATTCATCTTAGTCAAAATTCCGTTTGATTTGCAAAATTTGTGGCATCTACTTCATAATCTTTAAGTGTCTCGCTTTGTTATCACTGTAGCCATAGATCCGACTCTTAAAAAAGATTTTAAGAACTTACCTTCTAAGGGGAGAAAATCAGATGACCCTCTCTTGAGTTTACTTCATGAAAAATCACTTTTCGGGGGGGGGGGGCTAGTGGAAAGCCTCCAGAAAAGTTCTACAACGAAGCGTTCATGTAAGTCAAAATTCCGTTTGATTTGCAAAATTTGTGGCATATTATTCATAATCTTTGTTTCCCGTTTTGCTATTAATGTAGCCATGGATCCGACTCTTATTTTTTTTTTTTTTTTAAGAACATACCTTCTAAGGGGAGAGAATCAGATGACCCTCTCTTGATTTTACTTTATGTTCTACAACGAAGCATTCATCTAAGTCAAAAATCCCTTTGATTTGCAAAATTTGTGGCATCTATTTCATAATGTTTAAGTGTCTCGAGTTTTTTTTTTTTTATCCCTGTCGCCATAGATCTGACCCTTAAAAAAGATTTTGAGAACATGCCTTCTAAGGAGAGTGAATCAGATGACCCTCTCTTGAGTTTTGTTATGTTAATTTAGTCACTGGTCTTGTGGAGAGCATGCTCTCTGTGGTAGGGGGGGGGGCGGGGGTCAATACTGTAACAGTGTATTTTAGGCCACTGTTTTGCAACTCACCAAGGTAGGCGTTCTGTGGACCAATCTAACATTTTATGACGAATTTGAGTCACTCCTGTAATTGGACCCCGCTGCGAGATGTTGTGTACGTTCGTGAATCGTATGCAGCAAAACGCAAGTAGTTATATGTGGCCAAATTCTGACAGGAGTGAAATATTTAGTTAAGCTACGATTATAGCTAATCCTTTTAATCCGGAAATTATTATTTAATTTTATATCGTAGCAAAGCGGATTATGTTAAGCAAATATTAGTTTGATGCGATTGCAGGTTGAATGATATCCTTATCACAGCTAACAGGTGAAAGATAAAAGTCCAAAAGCCAAATGACTTCTACTATATTCATCATATTAGTTGAAGCAATGTACTGTGCCTGTTACCGGCTCTTATCATTTTTTTTTACCTACCACCAGAACGTTAACACTTTCTTAGAGGCTTGGCAGATGTAATGTTTTTCAAAGTTTAGTAACGGCCGTATATATTCAATCTTATGCCAACTTTCAAAATCAATTTTTTTCTACGTCAACGCTTATTTTGAGGGGTTTCTATGAAAACTTCTAAAGTTTTAAGAGATTTCTTTAGTACGTTAGAATATTTTCAGTATAGGACTTACGGATTTACTTGCGGATTTACTTGGTCGCTCACTTTGTATGCTACTTTATGACTTGACTAAGAAAATTGTCTTTGGAGTGTCCATGTTTTGAAATTTTAAATAATTTCTTTAGAAAACACTACCTTTTCTGTGGATGAATTAAAAAAAAAAAATCAAGAAGTTTTTCAAAGAAAAAAGTAAAGAGCTTTACGAAACCAAAGATGAGCGAAGATAGTCAAATAATTTTTAAAGCGTAAAACAACCATAACTTACTGTGAATAAATAAATCGAACTGAAAACGAACAGAAATTACAAAAATAACCAAGTCAAAATTTAAACGATAATAAACTATCACAAAAAGGAGTAGGGCTAACACCCCCAGTGCCTCTTGAAGACCAGAACATAATTTGTATTTCTGCTGTTGGAAAAAATTTCTCAATGCGTTCTGTCTTCCTATTTTACTAAAATTATATATTGTTTTGTGTTTTCAGTAAAGCGCTAGTTCTGCATAATTATACAGATATTGCGAATGATCGTGAATCAGTTCATTTGAGCTTGTTATATAGATCTATGGTTCATAGACTATGAAGTAATAATTTTTGCTTGTTCCAGATTTTTTTTTTTTTTTTTTACCTTGAGTGAGAACTTTCTATTGAAATAAAGCTTTGTGGCAATTTTCTGCAAATGTAAGCCAGTATTTCCTTTTTGTAATTACAGTTCTTCGCGAAAAATAAAATATTTAAATAGGTTGTCATTAAAATAAAGTCAAGGATAAAAAATTGTTGTTATTTGAAAGTGGACATTCTTTGTGTTTTCTTATGATTTTTCAAATTTTCACTCCCTTTGGAATACCTACACAGTGATTTATTTCTTGGGCAAGGCAAGTCCAAGAAAATTGAAAGCAATCCGTCAAATCGTAAATATATCGAGGTGTTAATGAGAGGGTGGCCGCAATGCTCTCTTCCCTCGCACGTGACCGCTCTCCATAAAATAAAACTTAACGTTGTATTTATATAATCTCCGAGAAATTCAGTCTGGTTTTCAAGACACGGATAATGGAAGCCTTATAAAGATTTCCTGCGTCATTCTTATGAATAATTTTGAAGCCTTTTTGTCATGTTTTTTGTCTTGAAATCCTGCTTTAAATTGTGTGATTAAATTTCCAAATAATACTTTTTTATATCCGAGAATTTTATCAGGTACATAATATTCTTATTTGTATGTTTGTCTAGAAGTTATATAACTTACGAGAAATTCGAAGATTGTCACGTTTGTATACGGATGTAAAATAATTTGTTTGGACTGTAATTGATTTTTGTTTGAAGGGAGCACAAAGCACGTGATTAAAATCATTGGTTTGTTCTAGTATTAATAAAATCCTTTCGAAAAGTTTCGGAATCCTTACCTACTGCTAAAATTGTCCAACTCTCTATGTTAGGTTTTTTGGGTTATGTCAATTACTTTCTAATTTAATGGACGTTCATCGACTAGCATATACAAAAAAAGACTTGTTACTAAGAAACGTCAAAATTAAATGTTGTTTATTTTTGTTGTTGCGATGAGATGATTTGCAACGAAAAAGGCGTCTTCGTAACCCGTTTCGTACCTTTAAAATGAGAAGGGTCTGTGTCAACTTCACAAGAAACCAGGTGTACTTCATCTCCATTTTGGAAGCCTTCCTAATGCCTTCGTCATTTACATTTTTTTTTTTTTATAATAGAAATGTGTGTGTCCGCTCAATGTCGCTTAACTTGTTTATACCCTTTGTCCTGGATGCAGGAACCTGAAAAGACTTATTCCGAGCCGAACGAACGTTCGGAAAATATTCAGCTAGGGGTCATCCACTCTCCAACACTGGTGAATAAATCGCGGTGCTACACATAGTGCACTTACAGTGCGTATCATCTGGTGTGGGAAACTTTTAAATTAGGTAAACCCATCGGTATTAAAAATTCATACATAAGTTATTTGTTATAGTTTTTATTTATAGCAAAATTATATATTTGTGTTGGCAGAAGCCATCTTCAAATTTATAATAGTTGAACACCCACCGATTTTCATATGGACTTCGCATGGGTTCTATGGATGTGCGTTCTAGGGAAACCAGGGGGGTTGTCCTTTCTTTTTTTTTTTAGGAAAAAAGTGGTTGGAAACCAATCATTGAGAAAGGACCGCTTTGAGAAATAAGTCTGTAAGCGCAAATACACTAGATTAATTCTCAATTTAGCTTCTCTTTTTCTTTGTCAATATCATGTCAAAAGTGATTTTCAACTTCTTTTAGAGTGATTTTCATAGGAACTTTCTTATTCTTGGATTTTTCGGGTTCTTGTACTTTCTGGTATAAAGGGCCCATTTAAACAAAAGAGGACATCATTGTATTCAAATTTTACTTCTGCGTTAATTTCATACACAAGAATAAACTGAACAATAAAACATTCCCGTAAGCTTTTTCTGTAACATTTCCACAGAGAATATCGCCAATTATGAAAGCTACAATGCTATCTTAAGATTTCTTGGGGGGACATCAATGCTATCAACAAGTTATTTTCAACATTTCCAAAGGCTTAAGAATTATAATTATTTGTTCTTTTAGGGTGATTTTAACTGGAATGTCTTTGTATTTTCATCCTAAAGAGAGAGCATGGTGAAAATTATAAATTTGGCAAGAAGTCCAATGGATAGCAAAAAGTTGCAAAAAAATATATAGATATACTGAAACACAGATTGCTAAAGGAGACAATTTGATAAGAAAAAAAAGTCACGAAGACTTTGTGATAAATAAAATGGTTTGCTAATTCTATGGGCTGTAAAAAAATCTGAAATAAGTGTGTGGAAGTTCTCTTAAATGTGGGTGTTTGGAATGTGGACGTAGCGCTTTTTGTCAGGTGAAAGGCACAAAGAAAACACAAATGCAGGAATCATATGGGGCATAAGACTTGCAGGAACAATCGTAAAGATCTTGAGATTTTGGGGTAGAGAGGTATCGGTGTGAAGGGCCCCAACCCCTTCCGAGGGGCTCGGTTTGGGTCTAAAAAGGTGTTATTTTTGTTGAAATATTGATTTTCCACCAAAAAAAAAATCTGACCATATGTAGAACCTTGTTTGAGTCTTCTGGTTGACATCGGATGGTTTTTCCGTGGCCTCTTTCAGTCTGATCTTCAGAGAAAGTTCCCTCTTTTAGCTACCCCTTCTTGTCTACAGATACTGATCAGATCCTCTGCTGAAGTGTTGACTCCTGCGCATATGATTTGGGTCCACCTGTCCTCTTCTCATTTTGTTTCTAGTTAAAACTAACCCGGACATCTCAAGTCTGAAAACCTTTGCATGTCACGTCTATACTCGGTTCAGTAAAACAGGAAACCATGCCCAATCTGAACTGCAGCCAGTTTCCATAGATTAATGATTAAGGCTAATGGTCTTAATTTGTGTCCAATGCTATTTCTCCTATGATAGAAAATCATGAATAACTTCTGCGATTTTGGTGATTTTGAACTGATTTTTTTTTTGATGACTCTCGAGTTAAAAAGGAAAAAAATGTTGGTTTCACTTTTTCTGTATATGCTTTACCTATTGTGCAAAAAAAAGAAATCAAGTTATTTTAGTTTGGTGAATAAAAATTTAGTGGATGGGAAATGACAGTAGATTTTTTTTTTAGTTCATCCTGCCAGTATTTAAAAAAAAATGTTGGTTGCAGAATTGTTATATTTTTATTTTTAACGGTGCAAAAAATTATTTTTAATTTTCAACATTTTTCTTGCTAGAAGGTATGAAGTTGGCTCCAGAGGGTAGAATTTTGGATCATATGTAGATTTTATAATCTACAACCATTACAGAAAATTTCTGATGTCTATCATAAATAGTTTGAAAGCAAAATCAGAAAAATACAATTTCAAAATGTGCTTACTTTTTACTTATTTTACCCCTGTTTCCGGCTTAATAGCGTTGTTCATCAGCCAATAGAAAAAAAGGCGGGATTCTTATCCAATTTTAGGCATTACGCCTCCAAGGCATTGTGTCTCTGATTAGTTGACTTGTCAACTGAAGTCAATAAGACATTTGAGATATGAGGAAGAAAATTATCAACAAAAGGTGGCTGAATTTAAAATACCGGTAAGTAAAAATTACATATACAAGTTTCATTCCCTCTTGTCCATTAAATAAAAAAAAACAAGTTTTTTTTAACTGCATGTAAGGAGCGACATTAAAACGAACAAAAATTATTCCGTTTATGAAAGGGGGTAGTCCCTCAATGTCCCGCTCTCTACGCTAAAGTTTGACTCTTTCTCACAACTATACTTTTTAAAACAATAAGAAACTTTAGCGTAAAGAGCGAGGCGTTGAGGAGGGGGCTACCCCTTTCATATACGGAATAATTTCTGTTCGTTTTAAGTTTTAATGACGCTCCTTACTTGAAGTTAAAAAAAACTGTTTTTTTTATGTAATTTCTGAACGTTTTTAAATTAATGCATGTTTTGATTTGGCTAACCGCACAACGAAATTTGCATATCTTTTTTTGTCTAAATGGCTTTCTCATATTTTCGTTCTGACGATTTTGAAGAAAATGGGGTGGGGGAGGAGGTCTAGTTGCCCTCCAATTTTTGGTAACTTATAAAAGCACCTAGAACTTTGTATATTTGTATTACATATATGAGGGGGTTTGCCCTTTCGTCAATACCTCGCTCTTTACACTAAAGCTTAAATTTTCTCCCGGTTCTTTAAGAATGACCCTAGAATCACCAAGTCCGTAGAATATATAGTTGAAATTACTTTAACGGAAAGAGCGAGGTATTTAGGAGGAGATGAACCCCTCATATGCGTAATAATTTCTGTTCGTTTTATGTTTTAATGCTGCTCCTTACTTTCAGTTGAAAAACTTCTTCATTATTATTTTTTCAGTGTTTTTTTTAATAATGCTAGAAAATCCTATGCCCCTTCATTGAATTTCTTTTCCCCCGTGACAAATTCCTCTAAGTAAAGATCCTTCAACGTAGCTCCCTCCCCTCTACCCCCCCCTCAGCCAAAACCCCTCAACCGTTGACTTTTAATTAAAAGGAATAGTTGTGGGAAAAGTCAAGTCATGGCCAATTGTAGAAAAAGCCAAGACAGATTGTCCAATTAAGTGGGCATCAGGTCAAGGTAAACACTGATCAAAATTTATAACTTGTAGCCCCTCACCCGGGAACTATGGGGGAGTAAGTCGTCCCCAAAGACATCTTATTATGTTTTTTGACTATGCTTAAGAAAATGGCTATCTCAAAATTTTGATCTGTTGACTTTGAGAAAAAAAATGAAAGTGGGAGGGGGCCTAGGTGCCCTCCAATTTTTGGTCGCTTAAAAAGTGCACCGGAACTTTTCATTTTCATTAAAATGAGCCCTCTTGCGACACCCTAGGACCAATGGGTCGATACAATCACCCCTGGGAAAAAGAAAACAAAAAACAAATAAACACGCACCCTTGATCAGTCTTCTGGCAAAACAATTCTATGACTTTTAGGGCGTGTTTCCCCCTTTTTTCCAAAATAAGACAAATTTTCTCAGGCTCTTATCTTTTGATGGGTAGGACTAAATTTAATTAAAATCCGATTCTTTTGACGTATTTATTAGTATCAAAATTTCGTTTTTTAGACTTTCGTTTACTATTGAGCCGGGTCGCTGTTTTGTTTTTCTATGGTTCTTTTCATTTTTTTTAGAAAGGTGCTGCTTGGAGAACAAGATAAAGATAATTTGTCAAATGGATCGAAAATTTCACAAGAATTTTCAGCAAATCCTCTCATAGACGATTCAAATAAATTGGGAAACGGTAGTGGTTCTTACGGTGTTGATTGCCCCGATACGAATACTGAGATAGACTTATCTGGAATTCCAGATGGAAACTGCATTGTGAATCTAAGGTATTTCCTTGCTGAAGTAATTTCAGCATTCAGACACAAAATCAGTTGCGATCACGGAAAATTGATTATAAAGCAATTAGAAAAGAAAGGCCTGAAAACTGAACTGAAAGTTAAGTGTAATAAGTGTAACTGGGAAAAGAGGATTAAAGGTGAACCAGAATGTCCAGCAACAAGCGTAAAAGAATATCTTTCAAGTTTTACGGACCAGACACAGGTTGCTTTTTCCGAAAAAAAATCAAGTCTTAAAGGCTGCTTGAATTCGAAGGCTGTTTGGGGAGCCATGGGTAGTGGAGGAGGGTATTCTACACTGTGTGAATTCTTCGGGGTGCTTGGAGTGAAACCAATGTCACGAATAGTTTATTCCCGTATTGAAAGGCAGCTTGGTAATGCTTGGATGAATAGTTTATCGGAAATTTTGCTAGAAAATGGACGAGAGGCCTTAAAATCAGCCATTCATGATGATAGGTATAAGGAGGACTCATACTGGACAAAAGTGATATGTGATGGAGGCTGGAATAAGCGTAGCAAAGGACACGATTATTCGGCCAAAGGATGTGTTGCAGTTATCATAGATGCATTTACGAAAAAACTGTTATATGTTGGCATAAAAAATAAATACTGTTATATATGTTTTTCTTCTGCAAACGCCAAAGTAATTCCCAAAGATCATTTCTGCTTTCTGAATTATAACGGAAATTCAAGGAGCATGGAAACAGATATTCTAGTTGAAGGCTTCGTTCCAGTGAGGAGATGCACGGATTACAGTTTTTAGAGTTTATCGGTGACGGTGATTCCAGTGTTTTTTATAAGCTAAAACAAAGTGTTTCCTACGGTTCCAACATACGGAAACATGAATGTGCAAATCACGTCACAAAAAACTATACAGCCCATCTATATAATTTGTGCAAAAATAAAAAAGGTTTGTACACAAAATGTCTTCCCCGAGGAATTATCCAGCAACTGACAAAAAATTTAAGGGGTGCGATAAAAATAAATTCTGAAAATAATGGAACAGCAGAAGAATTGAAAATCTTGTTAAAAAGAGGTCCGTACCATGTTTTCGGAAACCACACAAAATGTGATTCTGGATGTCCTAAGATTGCTGAATTGACCGTGAATAGTAAAATAGAAGATCGGTGGAATAATTTTCCCCTGCACGTGTTTGAAGATGTTATGACAGAGGTCGATATTGTGTGTCGAAAAGCAGAGCAGCTTCGAAATGACGCAACTACAAACTTAGCTGAAAGCTACATGTCAGTTGTTGCTAAATTCATCGGAGGAAAGCAAATAAGCCGGTCTAAACGAGGTTCATATCATGCAAGAGTTCATGGAGCAAGTCTTGCTTATAATTCAGGTCCAAAATGGCATCAATTAGCTTGGAAAAATATTTTTGGGCTTAGTCCTTCTAGCGTAACAAAAAAATATTGTAATAAAACGGCTAAACTCCGTGTAATATCTAAACGTAATTTGACCAGTTATTATAGTGCTCTTGGAGGAAAACACGTTGCTAAGTTAAAAAATAGAAACTATAACTTTGGTAATCGTGACTATGGACCAAATTGCAATAAGCCAGACATGACTTCTGATGAAATGAATTTGGCCATACAAAAATATACTGACGAGAATTTAAAATTGGATTTTGCCAGTATAAGCTGTTTGTTCAACAGTACCAAGGGCCAATCCAAAAATGACACTTGGGTTGAAGAAAGATCTAAGAGAATAACTAGTAGTTACTTCCACAGAATTGCAACCAGAAAAAACAGCACCAGAGTTGCCCCAATTGTTAAGCAAATTCGAAACTTGGGACCTAGATTCTGCTCTGCCCTAATGAAAAAGGGCTTAGATTTAGAAGTAGTGGCACTAGAAGCATATGAAAACAAATTCAACTTAAAAGTCGTAAAGGGAGATCAAATAGGACTCAGTGTGCATCCACAGTATCAGTATCTTGCTGCATCTGTAGATGGGCTGCTCCCTAATGGCACACCTATAGAGATAAAAACGGTGCATAATATACCAGAGTTCAAAACCATTTATGATGTGGCCCAGTCAAAAAATTTAGTTAAAGCATTTTTTCTTGAATTATCCAGTGAAGGTCTTCAGCTAAAAAAAAATCACAGGTATTTCGCCCAGATACAAGGCCAACTCGAGATACTGGATAAAATGGTATGCCACTTAATAGTTTATAACTCTATTGAGGATTGGGAAATAATTACAGTTCACCGATCGAAAGACTACTGGGAAAAAATATTTCCGAAGCTTGAAGCCTTCTGGAATGAATCCTTACTTCCTGAAATTTTAGACTCAAGGGTTGCAAGGAATATGGAAATCAGAGAACCTGTGTCTGTAAAATGTACAACAGCCCACCAACCGAAGGACTCAAGCTTGTCTCAAGAAATAAAAAGAGGAAAAAAAAGAAGGTTGAGTCGAGTTGAAGTGAACAGCAAGAAAAAAAACGCACAGAAGGGATCGGGGGAGAACAGTGAATTTACCAGGAACTCAATGCATGAAAACAGTGATTTTGAAGAATTAATTTGGTCTGATTTGGAATAGATAAATCTTCGTGTTTGATAAAAAAAAATGTGTTAAAAAATATTGGCAAGGAAAATTATTTTTTCCTCCATAAATTTCTGTCTCATTCTTCGTCAATGTCCAAAAATAATGAAGTTTCTTATCTGGTCTGAAGTATATTAAATACATTTAATACAAACAATTTTAGTTTTTTTCTTATAAATTTCTTGTATGTTACTTGGGCTTAGTATTTGTGATTTTTATAGTTTTTCCTACAATTATTACGTTTTCTGTACAATTCGTTCATTTTTGGTATTTAATTAAAGCGTCTTTAAGTTTCTTTCCGAAATCTTGTGCATCTCGCCCTAACACAAAATAACGTTAATGCCCTAATCTTATTACAAGGAAAATAGCTTTCATCTTATTAATTCCAAAATACTGACAAAAAAAAAACACTATAAAAATCAAGGTGACTGGAAAGATATTGAAAATGAACTGAATGTGTAATGTATAATTATTTAGTGTTTAATATACTAATTACAGGAAACATCAACAATTAAGGTTTACAGATTCTATTTAGCGACAATTTTTTATTTTGGTTTACGGTTAGAACGGAACTCTAGTCGAACTCCTATGGGCAGTAATTTGTGTCCTTTTTGGTTTAACTTTAGCACTCATTTTAATTTTTAATCGTTTAGGATTTAATTATTTGTATATAGCAGTACCCATTTCTTTTATGTTTGGTATAATTATTTATTTTTATTTCTCTTCATTTTCAGTCAATTATGCATAGACAGTAATGTTTGACCGTTTCACATTTAGATCATTGAAGGATTTTATTTTCTGTCCGTCTGTTTCAAATGGCTCTTTAATTTTCAATTACTTAACTCACTAGCCTAATTGTATAATGTACATTCCCAGATTGCTATGAAATCACGATCTTGTATCAGACTTAGCAGACATCTGCCATGCTTGGGATACTTATGTCATGCTTGGCACAGATCATTCACTCTTAGTACTGTTCTCACAGTTCCGCTATGCTTGGCACACTTCTGCCATGCTTGGTACTAGCCACCTGAGGTATATGATTTCTGAGAGTGAAAAACCTCTCAAACATTCATCCTTTTTCTTTGGGTAGTTTACTTTTGCATGTGCGGACTGTTTGTTTTCGTTGTTGTATTTTAATGGGGGCAGATACGATGGACAAGGGTTTTTAAATTCCTTTTGGGAAATCCCAAACTTTTTACTGTTATCGCTTTTCTTCTATTTCAATAAAAATTCTTTTTTATGTGCTTTAACCCGTATGCGCCTGAGAGGCTATATTTCTTCCAAAATAAGTTCATTAGTACGGGTATGCATTGAGTTTTTCGTTTTACACAAACTTTTCCTCTTGTTATCTTCCCAATAAATTAGTTTTATTTCCATCAATTCTGTTTATGTGCTACTTTTTCATAGTAAATTTATGATGGAATGGCGGATTAGTCTTCTTAGTTATTTAGCAGGATGAGATTGAGGAGCACAAAAACACAAACGTACGCAAACACAGGAACAAGTCTACACACACACATCAAATTACCAATTACGCACTTATTGTTTGATGCAAGCTGTGCTAGAGTTTTGTTCGCAGGAATTCTTCAATTCAATTCAATCATATATATTTAAATAAAAACACATAATTACATGTACATAATCTGCCAGGAAAGCACAAAAGTGCTTGACTAGGGCAGAAACTTAACTAAAGAATAATTAAACAATCAACTAACAGAAACAACGAATCAACTGGATTTATCAAAAAAGAAAAAAAAGAGAAAAAAGGGGAGTGACGAAGAGAAAGAAAAGAAAAAAAAGAAAATAAAAGAAAAGATCGAAAAGAGGAGGACCGCATGATATTCAAATCTAAACAGTATTTCTGGAACGACCCTTCACTGCTCGCTTGAAGGTAGTAAGGTTATTTGAGTTCCGGATTTCCAAGGGGATTGAATTCCAGATAGCTGGTGCATATCCGTAGAAAGTCCTTTGCGAAAGCCAAGTTGGGTATCGCACAGAAGATTCTACTCCTGGAGGTAATCATACATTCTTTCATGGACTACTTTCTCATAAATCTTCGAAAAAAAGGTAAAATAGAAATGGATCGGTAATTACTCGGTTCATTTTTTGACTTCCCTTTGTGAAGGGGTAGCACTCAGGCTAATTTAAGTCTTTCTGGAAAAGTTCCCTCTTCAAGTGATAAATTAATCAGATGAGTCAAAATAGAAATAACAATTGTTTTTGTTGCTTTAACGATACTTCATCTACTCCACAGGATTGTTATTTCATACACATAATTATTTCATTTATTTCATTTTCATCACAATTTGTAAAAAGGAATTCAGAAGTAATATGACGAGGTTTAAGTTTGGGGACTGGTGGACTTCGAGAACTGAAGATTAAAAGAAAATAGCCAGGTGGGTGTTTCACCCACCTGGCTAACTGCTTGCAATTCTCAATACCAAAGGGTTCTCCCAATAGCCAAACAATTTTCATTTCCAAACGGACTCGGTCTCGGTTGAGGTTTGGGAGAGTTCACGCTTTACATTTCAAAACAGACACCCATCTCGAAAATAAAAGATTTGTCTACTTTTCGTACAAGTTCTACCATTTGCATTCAATGCACATCGAATCAAAATCTCTGAGCGAAAAAATATAGGATTACCCTTTAAATTGATGTGCAAAAGAAAACACTATTTTTAGCTCAGCAGTGGGTATATTTTCTTTTACATAACCTGTTCATTTAAATTAATCTCCGTAGAATCTAACGTGCTTTTGCTAAACAAACATCTTTTGTTTTTTTCTCCCACTTGTTTATGTTTTTGTCAAGTCTCATAAACGAGTTTGCTATCGAATAGATACTAGCAGTGGCGTTATTAAGATTCTTAGAATCTGTTTCAGAAATTGGGCGGGAACAAAAAAGACCATTAGCCTTAAATCGTTTTCTTGCATCTTTCGACAAGTACGTAATTGTGACTGGACTTTTGCATTCGATTGCGTCTTTTCGTAATATGGTTGAGCTGGCTTATAGTCAGCTCTTTTCCCTTTTTTGCTAATTGAACAGAGGTAGGCTACTTTCAATTCCTTATTAAATATTTTAATGTATGTCTAGAACAGTTTGCAGACAGTAACTAATTTATAGTACGGATTTTGCAAAGGTAATAAAAAGTCTGAAATCGTGCTGCCATTTGCATTTAAAAGCATCATTAAAATACTTTTAGTGTTTGGAGACGGCTTATGTGACCGAAACAAATATATAAACATTTGCTGCAAAAGTACATCATTATGCATTTTCTGTGACCTACTGAAATTTTTTCCCTGAATTGTTTTAATGCTTATAGCTAACTATAAGTGTACTACATCCTTCATGATAAGTTTTTTGTTTGGATTGCAGGCATGTATGTAGACTTGGGGGCTATCAGGCAGGCGTGACTTGAGGTCTCTCAGTTTAGACCTGATTCTGAGATAGCCCTGCGCTATTAACATATGATCATGAATACGACCGCAACTGTTTGGGACAGTGTTTCCCAAACTTTTGACAAATGTGCTCTTTTCTATATTTATTTTTAACCTTTAGTGCCTTTTGTGAAAAATAAATTTATTTTAATAATTATCAAAATCTATATTTTGTTCAGAGACTATGGATCGTCATGGTTCTTTTGTTGACACGGTTCCACGCCCAGTAGCATGTTCCTTGTGCAGTGCACATCCACACCAAACTCCGGTGCAACGCTTACCCCTGTCAAACTTTTCGTACCTCTTGTGGTACGCATACCAGCGTTTAAGAAATGTTGGCTTAGGGTATTGAGGGTTGTTTCTCCTGGGAGGTAAGTTTTATTGAAACGCAGCTCATGATGGGAAATGTAGTAGGATTGAGGGACTATGAAACATCTGAGGTAAAGTCGAAATGAACGACAAGTCCCCCATGAAATTCAACAGGGGTTCTTCTTTGTATCCTAGGCTGATTCTGAAAATAACCGGAAACCTCATTCGCTTTTTTACGAGTAAAAAAATTAATGAAAACACTTGATTTTTCTGTACTATAATTAATTTATAGATGTATTTGGAAGTCTTTGCAAAAAACCTTGGCTCTACTTTTACAGCAGTACGAGTTTGGGAGCCTCATGCCTCTTCCCCGTCTCACTGCACAGATATGTACATAGCTTGAACATTCCAGGAGACAAATTCATTCCTAGGGTCAAAATGCTAACTCCACGGCCACCTTGTGTAAATTCAAGTGTATCAATAGTGTGGGTAAGCGATGTGGGGGGGGGGGGGTACTTTTCCAGATATAGCCGCAAATGTCGAGAAATGAAACAATGTCGCTTAATAATATTGTGAAAAATCAAATGATTCATTAAATAATTTTTTTTCGCCGAAATTTTCGTGTTATGCTCTAACATTTCACAACTTTTGCAATTATTAATTACCCAATGGGCCTCGCTCGAAAATTCGTAAATTGCAGAGTTCCATCAAAAACAGTGTTTTTTTTTCTAACTCCACGGCTACCTTGTGTAAATTCAAGTGTATCAATAGTGTGGGTAAGCGATGTGGGGGTGGGGGTACCTTTCCAGATATAGCCGCAAATGTCGAGAAATGAAACAATGTCGCTTAATAATATTGTGAAAAATCAAATGATTCATTAAATAATTTTTTTTTCGCCGAAATTTTCGTGTTATGCTCTAACATTTCACAACTTTTGCAATTATTAATTACCCAATGGGCCTCGCTCTTGATTCATATTAAATAAAAAAAAACTAGTTTTTTTAACTGAAAGTAAGGAGCGACATTAAAACTTAAAACGAACAGAAATTACTCCGTATATGAAATGGGTTGTCCCCTCTGCAGTCCCTCGCTCTTTACGCTAAAGTTTGACTCTTTCTCTCAATTCTTCTTTTTAAAACAGTAAAAAACTTTAGCGTAAAGAGCGGGGCGTTGATGAGGAAGCAGCCTCTTTCATATACGAAGTAATTTCTGTGCGTTTTAAGTTTTAATATCGCTCCTTACTTTCAGTTAAAAAAACTCGTTTTTTTTATTTAATTTCTGAACGTTTTTGAATCAATGCATGTTTTGATTTTGGCTCTCCGCAGAGGAATAATCAAAACGAAATTTGCATATTTTTGGGGGGGGGGGCTAAATGGCTTTCTCATAATTTTGATCGAATGATTTTGAGAAAAAAAGAGCGGGGCCGAAGCCTAGTTGCCCTCCGATTTTTTGGTTAATTAAAAAGGCAACTAGAACTTTTAATTTTTTACGAATCTTTTTATTGGTAAAAGATTTACGTAACTTATAAATTAGCTTACGTAAAGAACTTTTGTATTCTCATGTTTTTATTACATATATGAGGGGATTCGCCCCATCGTCAGTACCTCGCTCTTTACACTAAAGCTTAAATTTTATCCCAATTCATTAAGAATGACCCCTGAATCACAAAAGCCGTAGAATAAATAGTTGAAATTACTAAAAATACTTTAGTGTAAAGAGCTAGGTATCATAAGGAGGTGAGCCCCTTATATGGGTAATAATTTCTGTTTGTTTTAAGTTTTATTGCTGTTCCTTACTTCCAGCTGAAAAAGCTTTTTCACATTTATTTTTTAATTTTTTTTTAAAATAATGCTAGTAAATCCTGATCTCCCTTCATGGAAGTTTTCTTCTCCCATGACAAATTCTCGATGGAAACTTCCCCCAGCATATCCCCCTCTTCTCAACCCCTCCCCCCGACCAAAAAAATCCTCCTGAAAACGCCTGTATACTTCCCAATAGCCAATACTATATGTAAGCACAGGTCAAAGTTTGTAACTTGTTGCCCCTCCCACGGGGACTGTGGGGGAGTAAGTCGTCCCCAAAGACATACTTATAAGGTTTTTCGACTACGCTGAATAAAATGGCTATCTCAGAATTTTGATCCGTTGACTTTGGGAAAATAATTAGCGTGGGAGGGGGCCTAGGTGCCCTCCAATTTTTTTGGTCACTTAAAAAGGGCACTAGAACTTTTCATTTCCGTTAGAATGAGCCCTCTTGCAACATTCTAGGACAACTGGGTCGATACGATCACCCCTGGGAAAAAAAAAAAAAAAACAAACAAAAAAACAAATAAACACGCATCCGTGATCTGCCTTCTGGCAAAAAATGCAAAATTCCACATTTTTGTAGATAGGAGCTCGAAACTTCTACAATAGGGTTCTCTGATACGCTGAATCTGATGGTGTGATTTTCGTTAAGATTCTATGACTTTTAGGGGGGGTTTCCCCCTATTTTCTAAAATAACGCAAATTTTCTCAGGCTCGTAACTTTTGATGGGTAAGACTAAACTTGATGAAACTTATATATTTAAAACCAGCATTAAAATGCGATTCTTTTGATATAGCTATTGGTATCAAAATTCCATTTTTTAGAGTTTTGGTTACTATTGAGCCGGGTCGCTCCTTACTACAGTTCGTTACCACGAACTGTTTGAAATTGCAAGAGTTCCATCAAAAACAGCGTTTTTTTTTTTTTTTTTGTTTTTTTTTTTTGTTTTTTTTTTTTTTTGACAAATTCTGTAAGGTTTATTAAACTGGTCCGTTCACCCGATTTGGTTTACTTTTTAGATTGAAAAAATACAAATATACCCGAATATATTTTGCAGAGGGCACAAAATCGAAAAAAACGCAATAAACAGGTTAATAACGTGGAAAAAAATACAAGAAATTACAAAGTAGGCCTACTTGACTGGGTATGTTCGTAAACCAAGTTATAGATGTTTATGACGTCTGGAGCTAATCGCTGAGCACATTTTTCAGTTAGTCTAGTTGTCAGGATCTTAACAGGGGTATCGGGTTTATTGCCTCCCACAGTCCTTCCCACTGTCGTAAATTGGTCGTAAAAATCCAATCAAAAATACTATTTCTCCTATAGAATATTTCTCCGACTTGATCATTTCTGTTTTGGTAAGCCCTCTACCAGAACTCAGATTCTGGATACGGCCCCGCTAGATGTATTAGTTTTCCAGTCCTTCCATTTCCTAACAAATTTATTGCAAAGTAGTAATTCTTAGATAAACTGATTTTAAAGTTTCTCCGACGAAAGTACTTTGTTCGGTCGTTTTCAGCTATGAAATTTATGCTCGTGTTTAAAATGAACCATTCAAAATGACACCATTCTAAATTCATTTTTACAAGAGGGTCGGGTACAATACTAGTTTAGCTACTTTTTGCTATCTTGAAAAGGGGTAAGGTTAGGAAAATGAAACTTACAGGGATGGAAGACTAAAAGTATGTCCTGGAATGGTATTTTGAAGTACCTACCTCCACTTCTTCTCTCTCTAGAGGGCAGTGATCTTTGATGACATTTACAAATCTTTTTGGTATGAAAGTGAAACCTTGCAAAATGCATCTTCTGCTTAAATGGGGTACAAGCAAAAAAACTGTTTTCAGCTTCACAACTTAGCTCAATCTCAATTAATGAGGTTTCAAAGATCTGTAAATATATTTCCTAAATTTAGAAAAAACATTCATACGACTTAAAGTTTTACTCGAATAACAGAACTTGCATTTTCAGAACTAGGCTAAAACCAGAGAAAAAGAAACTAATAACTGAAAATTAAGCTAAAATGTTGTTTTGTCAAAATTTCAATAGGTAAATAGACCTATTAAGTAGACAAATTTTTTAAGACTTAGAAATGAAATGATTGTTAACATGGAAGCTTGGTAATACCTTCCCAAAGTATGTTTTCGGCCCTGAATTTATTACCGAAAATCTCATTTTCTAACTTAATCCCTTACCAAGATAGTAAAAAGTAGCTAAACTAGAATTTTACCAAGCATAGATTAAAAGGAGAGATATCAGTTTAAGATTAGGTTTATTGAAAATGGGACTCTAATCACTTCACCAATCGAGATACCGGCAGTAATGACGGTAGATAGTATGCTTAATTTTATAGTCGAAACCATAAAAAGTCCAGGAAATCTTACATAAAATACTCCCTCTCCCAATAAAAACTGCTCCAAGTTGGAGATGCACGTGAAGTTACTGCCTATTATACCGCCCATTTGTTTAACCATGGATATTTATGGTGTCTGCTGGGATCAGCATCCCCCCCCCTGCCTCTCTTCTAAAATCTCGAAAATGTCAGCTTTTCCTAATTTTTGTTTCCTGTACAATGTACCAATTTTTAAAACAACATGAAAATGGGAAGACAGCCTTCATTTCTGGTCCGTTGCTGTTCTATTTTTAAAAGTTTAATAAAGAGTACGAGAAATTGCTCAACAGGAAAGCAGAAGAATTTGTAAACAAGGTTATTTGAACTTGTTTGGCTTTAAGGCGTTAGAAGTCAGATCCGCACCTTAATATTTCTCAACTCTTGTAGCAACTGAAGCCGCCACCCTCGAATCAATTATCTGTAAACCTCTTGAACTACTCCATAGTTAAGTGATAAATATTTTTAAGTATATAAACTAAGTTATTACTCTAGCAACATGCCTGTATGTGGAAGGTGAGACGTCCCTCTTGAAAATGTCCCTGACTACCTGTTAACATTATATACCTTTCTGTCGTACATACAAAGAAAGAAATTAGTCAGATTCTTCCAATAAAGAAACGAAAAAGAAATATTTTTGGTTTTCCTGTTCATCTGTTCTGAGCTCACTTTCTTTTTATCTCTTTGTTTCCATAATATTTCTCCTAGAACCAACATTGGATAATTTTAAAAAACTATATTAAACACACAAGTTTTAGGATCTTTGAACCGTGCCTGCGCAGAGGGGAGGGGACCTTAAACATCATTGTCTAGCTAAATTCACGTATATTTGCCTGAAAATGCAATTTGTTTATGATCAAGTACCTTTGCGGAAACGATATGATTCCCTACTACACTGTTCCCCTTGAACTAAAAAATGTGTACTCAGGAATTTATTTCTGTTGGGGGAGGGAGCCAATTTTCAAAAATAAATAAAAATTGATGAATAAGGTCCAAATTGAAAGAAACTATGGGAGAAATAGTAAAAATCTTCATATTGGGGGGGGGGGGCTAAATTTACAAAGCTTATTCAAAGCTTTATTATTATCTTAGATAATAAAACATTAAGGTCACTATGTAAACCAGAGGGAAGTTTAGACACAGTCAAGTGTATCTGTGGCTCGCAGAGCTTACCTTTGAAAACAATCAATTGTCATCATTAGAAGTTGTTCCAGTGTTGGTATTCAAGCAAAAAAAAAAAATACAGAATTAGATATTTTATGTTATTTGGCTTGTATTATTTACGTAACCGTTTTATACATTTCTTCGAATGCCAGATATTTGGTGAAGCTGGTTTCGCTCAAGGGCAATAAATTATCCTCTACCAAAGGTGGTGGCTGCAAGAGCCCTTTTACCACCTCAGAAACTGGGGTTGGGGGGGGGTAGGGAAATCTCTTGAGACTTATCCAAATACTATCATCCTCCCTGTAAAACTACAAAGGAAATACAATAAAGCATCAAAGAAGTGAATGTATGAGCCTAAATTATACGTTTTCAAAGAGCCAAATTCTTTTTGCAGAAGCAATTTAACCCTCTCAATTTTCGGAAGAGGGTGTCACGCCTCTCAAGTAGACACGTGTTGGGAGGGCCCTTTAGGTATGGTGTCCTTCCCTGAAATCTCGAATCTTAAGATTTGCTCTTAATTTTTTTTTCGTACGCTTTCCCTTTTGTTGGTGTTTTTCAAGTCCTCCTGAAAAAGGTATGGATATAACTGCCGCCAAGATTATAAAGCTAAGACTAAATTTGTAGAATAATACGTCAATTGTTGCATATTTGAAAGGACTCAAATAACCTATTTATTAAACAAATTTTCTAATTTGATTTATTGTTATTATAAATATTTCTGCTCTTTAAGGAAAGATCAGTCGTAAGTTTTTAGTCTACGGAAAATGGTCCAATTGGTTACATTCTTGAAGGTGTAACAACTCTTAATATTTTGGATCGATTTAAAAGGTGTTTTCATTCAATACATCATCATTAATGGTCTTGAAGAAAATATATGCTGTTAACTCATTACAACCACTTCCCATTTTCATGAATGACTGGGTTGCCATGAGAACAGCCTTTTGATAAACAGTAAACAAACCATCAATCCCGTAGTGTTCCTGGAACAGATTGTGTCAATTCAGGATATTCATTTTCCTCGAGAAATATCCGGAGAATTTTGTAAACATCAGAATGGGGGTCTTCCTCTGACCTTGAACACATAAATTGCTTCATGTTCAAAAAGAATAGAACTTTTCTTAAACACATTCAGGACATCTTCATTGGTATTGGGAGGAGAGAAGTTCTGAAAAATGTAAAAAATAGATGGATAATATCGAGAGTATAAGGAACCAGAGGGCCATTTGATATTTCATGTGTGTATGTGTGGGGGGGGGGCTTTGACCTTGAGTATTGTTTAACAATATTGGACACTCTGGCATTTAGTTTAAAATTGGCACGTGGATCCACTGCCATGGAGGGAGGGGCTGTTACATTTGTAAATACACAGAGGTAAAAGGACTAGCCCTTCGAGCTATATGACATGTTGCATACAAGATCAACTAGCCCATGCCGTGCTTGATTTATTTTTCTGTCAAAATTATCAAAATATCAAAATTTTCTGTCAAAATTAATAATCAGTGTTATCACACTAGAAATTATTTGTCCGAAAATATTTACGTTCAGAAATTGGGATCCTCTCTTTCAGCCCCCCCCCCACAGAAAAAGAAACTTGGCTGAATCAGCACCTGCTTCGAAGCTTACGAAAGATGCATAATTTTGTAAGTGATTTTATTAGTTGAAATTAGCAGATTGATTCAGGTTCATATATGGCAAACTTGCTAAATCCACAATCGTTCGTTTTGGAAAAAAAATGTTCGGTTACTTTCTTTTAAGCTAGGAACTTCCATTTAGCCTTGTCCAGTAAGTTTTTATATTGGTAAGATGCACTCACTAAGAAGTAAAAAGTTGGCTTTTTCTTTCAACACAAAATTACACCCAAAAACCCTTTGCACTTAAGCAAGCGCTCCGGAAGACGGGGAAACACCTTCGCACGATTTTCCCTACCCGCACTTAAGGGGCTTTCATTGATCGGATCTTCGTTTTTCGTGATCATCAACAATGTCGAAGGTAGAAAGCTGATCTGCTTGGTGACATGTGATTTTAATTTTTCCCTTTTTAAAATTTGAATCTTTTGAACATTGCAAATTCACATATCATTCGCATAAACAAGACAGATCCTTGCAATCAACAGGTACCGACTTAAAAGTGTAGAGAGTAGGGAAGCCTCGACTTCAAGTTATAGAAATCTCTCTGAACAAGATGCCATTGCTATAAATTCGAATTATCAAGAGGACCAAATCGTGTTGATTTTTTCCAACATGCTGAATATTTTCAGGGGACTAGGAAAAAGCTTGAAATTATAGAAAGATTCAAGTTAAAAAGTCAAATTTCGGGAAGTCGAGTATAATTCTTTATGCCAGATTTTAATAGTAAAATTTATGAATCTTGGTACTTTTC
Organism: Artemia franciscana; assembly: GCF_032884065.1. Classification (NCBI taxonomy): domain Eukaryota; kingdom Metazoa; phylum Arthropoda; class Branchiopoda; order Anostraca; family Artemiidae; genus Artemia; species Artemia franciscana. The sequence goes on along the minus strand of NC_088869.1, from coordinate 56,136,344 downwards.
TTCTTCATTCTACAGCATATGTTCAAGATAATCCTACTTTAGCCCGGTCAGTATCATGATACATCGACAAAATTTGGTCACGATCGAGGAAAAGCTCTAGTTCTCTCCATGGCGTCACCGAGTCTAACAATGGTCTTCAGACTCCCTGCGGAGACTATTAATACTTGATATAGCCCCAGAGAAGAAATATGCGAAATGGGTCCAGGCTCAAAATCATTCTTAGACCAAGGTAGATTACTCGACCAAGAACGATTCCACTCGGCCAATATTATTTATTATTAAATTTAAATTATTTAAATTTATTATTTATAAATAAATAAATTTTATTGATAATATATTTATTTATAATATATAAATAAATATAATTTATTTATTTAAATAAATTTAATTATTAAATTTAGTCATTAAAGAATGCTCCGTTTTACATCAAAACGGGAGTTTGTTATAAACGATCATTACCAGCACTTCTGAAGGAAAGTAGTAGCAATGAACTAATTGTGCTTGTTATCTGAGATACTCTTGGATTGAATCTCCTTCCGTCCTTTCGACAATCCTGGATCTCCGGATGCTAGGGCATCGTAAGACTTAGTGTTTTTTGTTTTTTTTTGCCACTTATACGGAGGCTCCCCATGTAGATTTTTTGGAGATCTTTTGGATTATTCCCCTGTTGTGCCTCTGGATAATAACAATTCTCTATGCAAATTATTTAATTAAAAAAATTGTCTGCTTCATCAAACATGGACTTGTTATCTGTAGCCGTTTCATCTTTAGTCGTCTCTTTAACGATATGCCCTTTGATCCTACAGTATCTTACGTCAAATGCTTTATCTTGGGTTTGAACATATTAAGTTAGTAATTATCGCTCATCTATTCATAAGTAGAAATCTGCCCCTACTTTTTAAAAATCATGACAATCAAACTTTCACGATAATTTCAGCTGGCAACGCCTAATTTTATTTCCTCGTTCAGATTTGAAACAAAATTGTTTATAACACTTGCCAGAATTATTTCGAAAAAAAAAACGATGCCAAAATCACTATAATGATATATAGGATATATGCAAATGCGTGCCTGAGTTGAGAAGCATCCCTTGAGGGTATTATCTATTTGGGAGTCATTCCTTGGGGAATCCCTTGGGACGGTATTTGCTTCAAAATTATGAAACTTAAGAAATGGTGAGAAGTAAAGAGAGAAATATTTTCCACACACACACACACACACACATATATATATATATATATATATATATATATATATATATATATATATATATATATATATATATATATATATATATATATATATATATATATATATATATATATATATATATATATATATATATATATGTGTGTGTGTAAGACAGGAGAGAAAAAACTAAAGCAATCGATAGAACCACTTTTGTTTAAGTAGTTAATTGGTTAATATTGAACATTCCATAGTATCGGATATTTATTCCAGGGGGAGGGGTTAAGTTTTAAAAGACAAAGATAGGTAAATTAATAAAACATATAAGAAATCATAGAACAGATCTTAAAAATCCCGAGATTGTTTTAGTGTCATGCAGTTAATAGGATTTTCCTTGCGAATAAGCACCACATCAATACAAACTCGGTTACCTCTCCTTGTTTACAGGAGCATGAACAAGGAGCAACGAAATAAAACTTTCGATTATTTATTGCTAAGTACCAGGAGACCGAGCTTCTCAAAATTAATTTATTTTACAAACCGTTCTGTATATATATATATCGACAAAATGTTCTGCACTATCGACAATCAAATTAAATTGTAATTTAATTAAATTGCAAAATAATTAAAAATTATCTGGTGCTATTTTTCCAAAATTAAAGCCCTAAACGAATTTGTTCGAAGTCGTAACCTTTCTAGATTGTTCTTTCACATCGGAAAATGCCAAATATCAAAATTTCAAAATGCCAAATTTCAGTATTTAGTTTGTGCTTGAAATTTGGCATATGGTATGCCAAATTTTAGAAAAGAGCATAGTGCTGTTTTCAGAAAAAAAGATTTACTTATATTTTGAATAAATATATAGTATAGTAATATAATATAGTAATAGCAAGATGATTCATTTGAGAAAGGAGAAGACTATCTTGTTCGGCTACAACAGTGTGCGGTATTTATCGGTTATATAATAGACACTCGGGAAGTGAAGCTCGATTAATGCTAATTAAATGAAACAAAGTATGATTGAAATATAATATTTTAGAAACAAATTTGGACTAGATATCTGCGCATTAGGGGGTGGTGGGGGGGGGTAAAGAATAGCATATATTAAATACGTAAACTAACCATTTTTGTATTTAATATATGCTATGCTTTACCCCCACTCCCCCTAATGTGCAAATATATAGCCCAAATTTGTTTGCTTAAACCAAAGCAAACCAAAATACAAACTAAATACTTAAATAAAATATAGCTACAATTTATTTTGCAACCAATTCAAAGCTAATTGTGTGGTATAAAGAAGTTGCTTAACCAGTTTCTTGTGTCATGCTCGCATCATTCGCGATCGAAATTTTATAGTGTCTATTATATAACCGATAAGTACACCATGTGCAAATTAAACCTACAGTGGAGGCTTGAGATTAGATATTTTGGTGAATTTTCATCTTCTCTGTTGAAATCTCTTGAGACACTGCACACGCTGCACACATAGATTCTTCATACCGAACCCTGGAGTTTTTTCTTTCTTTTTTTTTTTTACCTTTGCTCACTTGACGAAAGAGCTTCATTACAATGTAAATGATATTTTCCCAAGAAGGTGGCTCGTGGAATTTGGCTTTCTTTTAGTTCATTTTTACTCCCGAAAGTACCACAGTGAGATGCTTTTGTGGGGACTGGTTGTTGCAAAATTTTATTCCGGAGCAAAAGTAGCACCAAAACTTTCATTAATCGTCAGCCCGACTTTTTTTTGGGTCCAATGCATGTAAGCTGTACCCGAGAGAATCATGTGTTTGGCCATTTATCTTAATTGACGTAATACTATCCATTAAAATTCTGGAATTCCATAAATAAAAAATACTGTGGCAAAGAAGAAAAAGTCCGTAATAGAGGTCCATTATAAAAGTGATTCTTCTGGACGAATAATTAATGTCGGTTTCTTTGTTAAGATTCAGGTTACACCCTCTGGTAAAACGTCTTCAGTAGTCCAGCTGCTGGAGATCAAAGAATCTGTTATCCATTTTCGGGGTCGAATGTCATCGGTTGATTCAAAACGGGTAGTCGATATTAGAAGAAAATCTGCATTTTTATAGCCTAATAAATCTACCCAGGCTTCTAAAATCTTAGCCTTGCGGGGGCCATTCGGTCCATGAGCAATTTCTGAATTCTCTGCTTCAATTGAATGTTAAGTGTTTTATTGTTATTTTTGTATTCAGCTCTGAGGAGGATTGTGAAAGCCAAAGCTTTTTTGTGACTGATAGAGATTTTTGTCAGCAAAAACTGATATGACAGATCTTCCTTCTGAAAAATGTTGGGGGGGGGGGAGATCACCAAAGACGTTTTTTAATGATCGTACCCAACTTCCCTTGATCAAAATCTAAATGGTTGTCATGGAAATATTTTAGGTATTGGGCTGTATAGCGAAATCATTCGCATTTTTCGGAATAAATATAGGCAAAATAGGTTTTCAGTAGAATATACAATATCTAGTTATTCCTCCTGCTGTATCGATTGATGACGATTTCTGGATTGCTAAATCTCTGGTTTCGTTTAATATCATTTGAAGCACGTGTTTCTGTCATTTGTCATGCAGCCCTGTAGCCTACTGTTAAATTGTAATTACTTTTAATTTGTTTATTGCTTAGAATGCCTTCTTATCAGGCTCACACAGGTCTGAGCCTTAATAGATATTGGGATGGGTTTCGAGGAAGGTCAGAAAGTTTATAAAGAAAATTTCGGATCTTCACTAAAAATTTTTATGAGCTCACTGTGGCTTAGCAAGGATGAGCAGAGATTTCGCAGTGTACATTTATTTTTGCTCCTTTTTTATACAAGCCTGTGCAAAAATCATATCTATTCCTAATCTTCTAAACATAAACCGATCCTTAAAATACAAAGAGTGAAAAGCATCACAAAGCATGATTTTAGAAAAATTGAATGCCTTAATATTTACTGTTTAAACTCAGTCCTTGGGTGATTATTATTTTAAAATTCATCATTTGAATACATGTTATTTTGTGGTTGAAAATCTGACTGTTCGATTTTATAATGCTCCAATATTAAAAAAAAATTCGAAACATTTTTGGCTAATGTCTTTTCTATAAAAGAACACTAAACGCTAGTTCTATATAAACATTTATTAATTCTCTTATCTTTAACTCGCCTGATAAGCAGAACAAATTGGTGAATGTCATCACTAATAAAAAAAAATCCGCCATAAGAGAATATAAATAAATTTTGACTTGATCTTGTTTGCTTTCTTTTATTGATTTATGTCTGAAAATTAAAATCTACGTTCCTCCCTTTTTTTGCTTCAGACAGACTTTTAGTACTTATCCATGGCTGATGCAATGATGTCCTCACATAAGACTCCTTATATTTAAGTAGAGACTTTGTTCTCGATACAGATATTATCTTGGAAAATCTCCTAGAATTACCTGGCTAGACCTCCTACGGTTCGGAATCCAAAGAACGAGCCAATCCCGGTGAGACCTCGGACGCTGTCCAGTTCTAAGAATTTATTTCTGTCATCGATTTGAGATCTTGACGGAGTCTTAATATCCCTATTTTAAGAAGTTCAAAATTCCATGTCCCATGTAGTGCTTAGTTCCTAAGCCGAGAAATTCAATTTGTCAGTGTAAATATTTGATATGGCTGGGATCGAGGAGTCACCCACATTGAAAACAGTTTACACCTTGTGGGGCACGCCACGCATGGTTTGTATCATTGTGTGGTAAGAAGAGATTCCGTATGGCGGAACTGTGTCCCGAGTGGTTGAAGTAGTGGTGCTCCATGATACAAACCAAGTGAATACTGGTTGACCCCTGTGCAAAAATATTCCTGTAAATAATATTTGTATCTGACTAAAGGTATTAACCATATTGTACACTTTCTCTCCTTATTCACCTGTTTTAATCATTATTTTCATTTGCAGAATGATGAAGATTGTGGGTCTTTCTGCAATAATGGCGGGGGGGACCATAAAAATGGTTAATTCTAATGTCGACATTCGTCGATGAATGTCTGACATTCCTTTTTCTCAGCTTGGATTGAATTATCTTTGTGAGTCAGCTTTTTCAGTCTTATGCAGGCTATGATGGTAAAAATTGAAGTTAGGTTAGATTATGTTGGTTAGGTTTAGGTTAAATTTGGTTAAAAATATCAGAAATGGGTTAAGCTAACCAAACCTAATCTAACCTTACCTTGTCATCATCAAACCTTGCATTAAACTGGAAAAGTTGACTGGCAACGCTGACTAAATTTGAAGAAGAAAAAAAATTATTTCGGACATCGACCGCCAGTTTCGGACATTCACGGTAACATCTGCTTTGAAGAAGCTGGTAATTAGTTAGGTGGAATAGTGTTTTTATGGTACTTGTTAAATAAGCGAAACGCACTCAAGAAGTTAAGTTAGGTTAATCCTAATAAAATATAACCTTTAGTTTATTTAATGATATAATTTGAGCTATATATTTGCACATTTGGGGGGGGGGATAAAGTATTTGGACAACGTCCCTAACCTAACCCCCTCCCCTTAATGTGCAAATATTAGCTCAAATTATACACGTCCCATGCATTCTGTCACCCGTTATTTGTCTGTTTGGCTATGAAACTGGTTTTGCGAGATCTAACCTAAGCGTAATTCTTGGCTGTTTCGTTTGATTAACAAATACCGTTTTTATTACTGGCCTTAAAATTGTCGTTTCTCTGAGGGACAATTTTTAATTTAAAAAAAATGGATTTGATTATTATTATCATTAAATATATTATCTAAAATAAATATTGTGTAGTATGTCATTATTTTTGCAGTAAAAAAAAAAAATCTTCGCAAAAAAGATTTGTAGGTGGGGTAGAATCAGTTATAAAAAATACTTCAGTTTAGCTCCTCGGTGTAGTGAATATTATCTTATTTGAACCGTATAAAAAGAATCGGCATGCAAAGAGAGTTGTCATTTTTTTAGAAGGTCGAGATACAGCAAGTACAAATTACGCAGTTTTGAGACTTACTTTCTCAGTGCCAATTCTAACGGTGCAGTTCAATTTGTTTATGGTACCGTTTCGAATCGCCTAGCTTAGTAACATAATAATTTTATATAAAGTCTCGGCTGAAATTGACCTAATATTTTGAGACTATGATTTTCAAACATTTTGTGATAACGAACTGTAAGTAAGGAACGACTCGGGCAAATAGTTATCAAAAACTCTAAAAAAGAAGAATTTTAGCGTAAATCAATACGCCAAAAGAATTGGTTTTTATAATTATTTCAAATATATAAACTTAAATGATTTCAAATGTAAAGCTAACTTGAGGAAACTTTTTTTTAAGAATTTAATTCTACCTAGTAGTTAAACCCTAATTAGGGATTCAGAAAATATTCCTGGGGATACTGGAGCCTAAAACATGTACTTTAAACCCAATTTTTTTCAGTTTTTCCGTTTATTTTTATTTTTTCAATAATTTGTATACAAAAGTTTACTGTTGCCCTTAATTTTCAGATTTTACAGAGGTCCTACCTTTGGGAATCGGGGATTTCGGTTTTTTGACAATTTGTGTGCTAGGTTCGATGTATATTTAAGAAAAATAAAAGGATTATATGTATGGTCATTTGGTGCTCATCGCTGGAGGAATTCGCCCTCTATCCTTTCGTGTTTGTGCTCATCCGCTTTGTCATATTCCCGCTTTTCTAATTGTCTCAATTCTTTCCGTTCACTTATATCTATATATATTCTGAATAATATTTTTAAAGCGGAATTTTAGTCTCTTACGGTTTACTTGCCTACATTAGCTGCACAGGTTTTTTTTTGTGGGGGGAGGGGGTGATTTTCCGGAGGACATTCCTGAGTGTAAATACTACCAGTATGAGTACACATAGTTGAAGCATTAAATGAGAATTGTTATCAGTAATTTTGTGTAAAAGTGCTTATTACTTTTCTTTTATTAGGCCTATATATTGTATTTGAAAAAACTTGTTGTCTTTTTTGTATTTTATGCTCCTTTTCATTTATTGGATAAAGTATTTATGATGGAAAGCGGTGCAGATAATGCAAATTCTATCTTTCCGAAATGACACCTTATTTTTTTGTTCTGGTCAGATATCCCAAGTTAGGAAATTATACCTTGAGCAGCGTGTTTTAAGAGCTAATTAAAGAAATTGCCTTTTCAAAATCGACCCTCCTAACATGGGGCAAGGCTTTGTGCTATAATCAGCCAATAGTTTATGACGGAGGAACTCTTATGTTCGAGCAATTTCATCAATGAAAAGAGGTCTTATAAAAAATCCCTATTGACAGAACCTTTTTTTTCGATTTGTGTCGGGTTTGGTTAAGGTAACACAAAAAGTGATGAATGGATAGGGTTTATGCCTGGTGTCAAGTCAAGTGATCTTGAGTCTATTTTTTGTTAAGAAGAATAAAAAATAATATGCTTGTTGCTGAATACATGCACATGGGGAGTAAATTCAGAAGAAAAGAATTTCCCCCCGATTCTGGTTCAAAGGACTCCCTCTCTGAAGATTTGAATAGTGGTTGACTGAAAACGTATTTGCTGCGTCGTCCCCCCTCTCCCCCAGTTAAAATTTTGATTCCTCTGTCTTAAGGGTTGGCACTCTGTACACCTGTATTTGGTGATACACAAAAACCCAAGGAGATTATTTGACGTTCATGACGAACTTGGTTCAATCAAATGCCCTGAATTTATTCATGAAGACCTATGGTTCAATTTTTCATTTTAAATAACATCAATATATTTTTTACATGCGGTTTGTGACCTTACGCCTCATTTCCAAAATGGCAAAAAAAAAATCAGCTGTAATGGCCATCCTGATATACACGATGTGTTATAGCCTAGTAACCCCTTGACAATACCAGGACTTCGTTTTTTGTAGTTTTTTGCTTTTCTGTTATTTGTTTTTTGTTTTGTTATTTGTTTATTTTGTTATTTATTTATTTATTTTGTTTATTTGTTATTTATTTTATTTATTTTGTTGTTTTGTTTTGTTATTTGTTTTGTTGTTTGTTTTTTGTAGTTCTGCTATCATGGAGCACCGTTGTTGTTAAATATCAAACTATATTTAAAATAATGAAATCATCATTTTTGGATTGCATAGAAATATACTTTGAAAACCTCAGACGGAATTTGGTTCGTGATGTTTGAACACGAAGCCTTTAGCAATCTGGATCTTTGACAAAATGTGTTTTCATAATGCAAATCCTTAACTGAAATGGCTTTAAATCCCGTTCAATTTAAACATTTTAATGAATTAAATTTTGAAAGACGATTTTCAACTGAAAAATCAAATAATAAAAGTAATTTTTATAAAAGTTTTATTTTGATCAGACGATTACTTCTTGACGTAATATTGTCAGTTGGTCTAGCACTGAAAGAAAACTGTCACGGAAATACTGAAAGGTATTTTCTGGTTGTAAGGGCATCTCTGCATGGGAGAAAGGAGGTTTAATTGATTTAGAATTTTTCCCGATTTTCCCCAGAAGTTGTTTACTAATTAAAAAAAACCATTACATCAAACGTGAAAACCAAAATGGACATGTGTCTACACGGAGACTTCATCTTATTTTTTCTTTGAGGCGGGGGGGGGGGGAGCTGAGGATTTGTTCGAGAAAACACGCTGCAAAAACTATTTTTAGCAATTTTACGTTGTGCACAGGATTTTATAATTTTTGTAGCGTTTGGAGGGGATGCCCGCCACAGGGCCGTATACATTTTTTTTGGGGGGGGGAGGGGGGTTACAAAATAACTTCGGAGGGTTTCTAAAAAAATAACTTAAAAAACGCATAAAATACCTGTTTATATTCATTTTTGTTGCGTTTTTTACGACTCGGACAATTTTTTTTTTGGGGGGGGGCTCAAACCTCCTAACCCAACCCACCCCCTGGGTACAGCCTTGCCCACCACCTTGGCCTTTCGTAAACTGATCTCCTTTTACCACGCCACCTCTTCGGGGTTGAAATTTAAGACCCATTGCATTTTATTTGTAATGTCGAATATTCTTGATTCTGTAAATAAGATTTACTTTTATGAATATTTGTATTTAATATTTAAGCATATTAGATATTTTAGATGAATTAAATTAGTTAATATTTATGTATCAAATTATGTTGATTGTATGTTAAACAAAAATATACATTGAAAATTTAGTGGTAAAACTGAAGAAAAGCCGGCCGTTCAAATTCAAAAGGCATTCCGAGTAAAAAGAAAAAAAGAACCAAATTAAAACTCGCTCTTAGTTAAATTCAAAGTGCATGTTTATCCCGAATTATTGCCGACTGTCAGAAATCACGTACACTTGGTGACGCGTGCCAGGCGTTCCTGGGACTGCCGCGCGTGGTGGAATTTGCGGCGCACGTTGCGTTCCGAGATGTATATCAGGTGGCGAAAAGTAGGCAACCCCTTGATTTATCCCTCTTGATTTAGAAATTGGTGAAATCGGCCAAATAATTTGAATATCTTGTTCCATTTATCTTAGTTTGAAAAACGTTTCGTGATCATACAGCCAGACTTGTTCGCATGGATTGATTTGGGAGAGGGTGACATTCCGGGGAACCCAAATAGAAAAGTCAAGTGGAGTTGTGGGATAAAGCATATGAAAATATGGAAACAGTCGCAAAAACCTTGGGTGTAATCATGGAGAGGGACGGGCCAGAGGACCCCTTTTAGTAGTCTTTGTATGTAATCTTGTAACTTCTAAATTGCTCAAAACAAATGGCTAGGAAGTTGTTATTATTTGGAGGACCGAAACATATACAAGTTTCTTTTTCTCTTTTTTTTACTCTTACTTAAAAAAAGAAGTTTGATTTTTGGTGACAACATTGCAAGGTTAATTTTGATTAAAGTTACTGTCATCTTTATCTAGTAATTAATAAGCAAAATTGTCCGAATAATTCACATGTAAGCTGGGAAACTTATTTCAGTTTCGTTTTGAATTTATTCTCTCAATTTGCCTTGAAGATTTCTTATTTAATTTTACTTCAACTCGTATCATTAAGCTTCGTTTTCCGAGTTAGTTTTAGGGCAGCTTTACTACCAACTATTAAGTTCCTGTCAAGACAAATAATGCAAGTGCTAATTCAAAAATTATATCTTTGTATTCATATTTAACTTACCAATAGTTTTTACTACGGAGAAAATTGAGTCACTGTTGCAATAGCATGCTATTTTTTCTTGTGTGGACATCTATTACCTGGCGCGAACAGATGCGTTTATTTTGGACAGGGGGCATGGCTAGGGGAGGTAAATGTTCTCCCTGTTGCTACAATTACTACAGAGTTCTTGTAGCGTTAAGTGGCCGACCCATTAATGAGCACTCCAACTCAGGTTTGTACGCACGAATTTTTAGAGGTGGGGGAGGGGGCAACAATATTTTTTCTTGATAATTTGAATAAGAAATGCCCAGAAAGCGTAAGATTTTTAGAGGTGGGCCTGAGCCCCTCCCCGCGGGCGTTAAAGTTTCTAGTTATGCCACTTCCAATAAATGTTTAAAGATTAAAAGCAGATTCGAGTCAGATATAAATTTAAACTTTTATGACTCCCCCTCTTTTTTAACAGACTTTCACCCATTATACTAAAACTGCGTTCTCTCTATTATCGGAAAAGTTAATTTCCCCAAATTCTTGCTTCTTCGAATTCTGTTTTTCCCCATGAGAGGGGAAAATATCCCAAGGAAAAAACAGAAGCCATGCAAGAAGACTGTCAATATTGCGATGATATTCCCCATTCCAAGTTCGCAAAAATATGCATCCGTCAATTATTTTACCCTTCGCATAATTTAGTTGAAAATTATTGAATGAAAGGCTGCAGATACCAATTTGTGTAGAGGGAGGATCAGAAATAAACAATAATTGTACAATCAAACATTAAAATTCATAAGTAACTAGTGCAAGTGTTTGTTTATATATTGTTAGGTTGTATTTTTAAGAAAAACTCAACTCACATATAATAAATCAAACAGTATTTATTTAATAATTGAATAAGAAGTGCCAACAAATTCGGGAAAATTTAGGATTTCGAGGAACGAGGGTGAGCTCCAAGCCTCTTCCCATCGTGTATCACCGTTTTTAGGGTAATATTTTGTACATATGCATTTATAGCGCCAATTCCTGAAGAAATAGCGGGATGTGTTTTATCGCTTTTTTAAAATGAAGATACAAAAAAGTTATTTTTGAAAGTATAGTCGGATGATTGAAAAATTCTATTGAGGGGCAGGTTGGATCTGAATATATATACATTTTAAGGATGGAATGACATATATATATATATATATATATATATATATATATATATATATATATATATATATATATATATGTGTATATATATATATGTATATATATATATATATATATATATATATATATATATATATACATATATATATATATATACACACATATATATATATATATATATATATATATATATATATATATATATATATATATATATATATATATATATATATATATATATATATATATATATATATTTAGGTAGGTGATAAACCTTGTGAGATTCTTATGGTTTATCATCCAGAAATAATCAATTGTTTACGCTTGAAGCAGGCCTATGTGTTTACACTTACGAAATCTTAATTGTTCAGGTTACTCTTCCGTTCAAAATTTCAAAAGGAAACACATTCTTAGGTTTGCCGTTCTCTTAATAATGAAATAATATGAAAAAAAACTTCGTTTTCTTAAAGAGTTAAAGAGGCTGCGTCCCAAAGTCGAACCTTAAAACGTACAGGAATTAGGGGAGGCAGTTGGGGGGCTGCCGCCCCCCAAACCGCCCGCTTTTAAAGACTCTTTTGTACAGGTTTTTTGTTTTGTTAATTAAAAGAGGGCCTTTCCGAAGCCAAGAGCGGGGTTTAACTGCCTCTCCTAATTCCTGTACGTTTTAAGGTTCGACTTTGGGACGCAGCCTCTTTAACTCTTTAAGAAAACGAAGTTTTTTTCATATTATTTCTGTACGTTTTTCTACAATCCATGGTGGATGTAATTTAATAATTCCTGTACTGCTCGTACAGGAATTAGGACTGCCTCTCCTAATTCCTGTACGTTTTAAGGTTCGACTTTGGGACGCAGCCTCTTTAACTCTTTAAGAAAACGAAGTTTTTTTCATATTTTGTGACGAAAAACCGCCCGATAAGGGACTTGAATCCTTGACCTTAGGATTAAAAGTCCCACGCTCTACCGACTGAGCTAACCGGGCATGTTTGAAGTCGAAATACCTGCATGTGTATAAATATAACTTAAATAACTTTTAAGAATTTCAAAAATTAACATGGGCTCTTATGGGGAAATGGGTTTTTCTAAGCTAGAAAATCGGGGGGTTAAGATTTTCCGACGAAACTTTCCAGGAAAATTACTTGGAGAATTCCGCGTCGAATGAGTCTTCGTACACCCAGATCCAATGTCGGCTGTGACCTGTAGGCGTGGCAGAAAAAAAAACAAAAGGAGAATATGAACATTAAGTGGCTATGCGTGGTTTCTGGAAAACAGGGAAGGAGTTATCGGATCGAGCTGAAATTTCGTGGATAAGCTCCTGGGCCCTAGGGGACCTTAACTTGTGAATTTCAGCCCGATCGGACAACGTTAAAGGGGGGTGGGGTTGGGTGATCGAAACTTTTGGCCAGATTTTCCCCATGAAGGAAAAGTCGGAGGGGGATGAAATTTGGCAGGTTTCTTAGTTGGAGCTCGGGCTGCGAAATGCATCCCTCTCCATCTCTCTGCGACCACTGGAACCGAAGATCGCTTAACATTGTCGTGGTTCGCCTCTTTAAAGAGGCACGAGTGTGCCTCCTTGATGATAAGCCTTTAAGGTTTACGATTCCTGTGTAAGTTTCTGATATGTCATTTTTCCGCAATCTTACAGTTTTAAAGTTTTAGCGTAAGACGACAATTTTGCTGCCACTCGATTGCTGAAATTTATTTATATACATTTACTTGCTATTTACGAATTACTTTTCGAAATTCGCTTTTTTAGATTTAAAATTCGTTGAAAACCTACAAAGATAGGGAAAATTGCTATTTTTCAGCAAGTTTAGATCGTTTTCTTAGAAAAAGTCCTACTATTATAATTCTGGAACGATGAATGGATACATCTGAAACCAATAGAAATACTTCGGCTTCGTTTTGTTGAATTATATCCTCTTCGTAAAATATCAACCCCACGCTGAACGAAATTTGTCTATACGCCTCTTGCTAGGATTTTTATATACTTTTATGTAGGATAAATTTTGAGCCGAACCTAATTATTTTTTTCTTTTTCCAGACCCAGCTGGCTGCGACCGCAAAGAAGTTACCGGAAGCTTTCCTTTCCTTCCCAGTTATCGAAATTTTGAAAACCGCCAAAATTTGCTAGTCCATCAGAAGCCTCACAATCCCCGGAAGCCTCAGGGGGTCAGCAACCAGAAAAATCGGGCTTCTTCCCATCGTCATTTCGACCTATTTAATTTTGAAAGAAGTAATACACATATCAGTAATCCTGCTATTTGGAACATAGGACATAACCCTATTATTTATGTATGATGATTATCGGCCTGTGCCTTGTTATATTGAATTTTAATACTATGATAATGTTTGATTTGCGAATTTCATTGTTTGGTTCTGATTTTTTAAATGATGCGTTAAAGAAATATCGAAGAGTTACTTACTTTCAAAAACCTGTAAATTGAGTGGCGTGCGCTACGCGTGGTGGAAATATGCCATGTCTTGCTCAAAGAAGCGGAGTTGCCACGCGTAGCTGAACAAAAAGCACTCCAAGTTGTACACCAGGAGACGAAAAGTAGGCAACCCATCGATAGACGCAGTCAGTGGTGGGGCTGGGGTCTTGATCCTCCTCAAATTCGAGTTTTAATAATTCTCATAGAAGTTGCATAATTTTTTTTACATGTTGATTAGAGAGTTCATGCCTGTTAATATATATTCAACCCTCTCCCCACGAAGTAGAAATATAACCTCACTACTGCCAGCTGTTCTTGATAAACAATGTAAAGCGTGTATTGAAATGAAATGAATAGAGTGCTTCTATCAAGAATGTCCGTAATTGAGTTAAAACATGGTTAAACTTACTATTTTGCAATATATAAATTAATACAAGTTATCCGAAATATATCAATTATTAATATTGACTACTTGCGAAATTTGTAAAAAGAAACATAATTTTATATTTTTTAGATTATTTTTTGCAGTTCTATTCAGAATTTTTTAGATAATTTTGAGACTTCTCTATTGCTGGTTCAATATATACACAAAAAAGTTCTACCTAATAAGCACTCTGTTTTATTGATATTTCTGCTATTTAGAAGTGGGTATTCTCAGACTTGCCTGGATTTTTGTTTCAAGGTTATTTGGAAACCTAACACCGACAAAACCTAATACTGAGATGAACGACAAAGCTCTACAAAACAAAAAAGAAGTGGATTGAAAACTTGTCTTTTACTTTTCTAACTTATGTTTTATATTGTGAAAAATTGAGAAATTTAGAATCAAATATGCAGTGTGTAACCAAAAAAGACTCGAAAATACTAAATAGGTTACGCTTGTACACAAGTCTCGTGCATTATCACGTTAATTATAGTAGTAAAATTTATCTAAAATGGCTTTTTAATTCTAGGCATTGTGCCTTTGTTTTGGGTAGTGATTTTTGTGTGATAAATCAGTGTTTTTGGGTTTTTGTGTGATCTCTATTAACAATGGCAAGTTAATTTTTTCATTATCAGAAGATGGTGTATATAATTTCCCCTTTTATTTTTCTCTGCATTCCCATTTTCAGTTGTAAATTCTAGTCTTAAAAATTCTAGAAATTGTAAAATAACATGCTCTTCAAAATCTAATTTATATATATATATATTTGTGTGTATAATTTTCTTTTTAAATTGCGAATGGATAGCCAAAATATTTTAACTAAAAGTCTTAAGCTTTTCTGAATAATTAAAAATGGTAAACATTTATTTTGGTAATTTTTACTGTTAAGAATTGCAATAGTTGAAAAAATACACATAAAATTTTCTGCTTTTTTGAAAAAAAGGCGCTGTTAACTGATTAAAAAAGAAGAAATAAATTATGGTGTTAAGAGACAAATAAGAAAACATTTATGCATTGCCTTGAACTTGTTTAGACAAGATAGATTGTTCGGGGTAGGAAGCAAAGATAAAATCCATTTTTTTCTTTTTTAATTTATTTTCTGCTCAGAAAGCAAAAGTCTTCGAGGAATTAAGCCATTTTTGTCTTTCCCAACAAGACACGGTTTTAATCAGCTGGTTATCTTGTATTCACAAGCAATGACATCAGAATATATTTTCTGGAGGCAAGAGCGAGGGGGGTAAATACGAAAGTTGTTTATCAGCTATTAAAAATATCTGGGGCAAAATGATTTCCCCTTCCTTGGAAATGAGGATCATTTTACAGTTCGTCCCATAGCTTATAATATTTTAACGTAGATAACTTTCGTTTTACTTTCGTTTATAATATTTTCCACTCAATTAGCTGATGTCTGTCGCATTTTCTGGAATTCCTCCCCCCCCCGGAAAATCTCGTGTGCATGCTTTTATATTTATTGTTTCTTATCATTTTTGTTACTTGAAATGTTGTCATAGTAAGATATCCAATGGCCATCTGTCTGTGATTTAAACTATTAGACAACCCTGCCATCTTCTGATTTGATTTTTCACATTGTTTTGAGCGTTTTTAATGTTTTATATGTATATTTAATACCGGTTTGAACTATTTAATTGGTTGAAGGTGTTTGGGTTTATATCCAGTGAGTGTTTTAAACCCACTATTTCCTTCGCAATTCATTTTTAAACCGATGCTTTTTTTGTATTATAACTGAGGGGATCGTCTCAGGGATTTTGGTTTCTTGTTTAATTTTGACCTTATCAATATTGTCTGGTCTTTCGCTTATACATTGTGCCTAACGCCTTATAAATATATACATATATTTGAAGTTATGTTGGAAATGGGTAGTTTATTAATCTTATTAATTAGAGAAAGTGGCTATTTCTGTCGTGATTATTTCTTTTGTGAATTGGTAATATTAATTTAGATATGACCTGTGATACTGAATAAAAATCTCTTATCAAAGTCAACTGTTCTATACATTTTATTGCAGTAGATTAAAGGAAAAACATTCTGGCCGTAAAAAAAAAAAAAAAAAAAAAAAAAAAAAAAAAAAAAAAAAAAAAAAAAAAACGAGCGCAAATCTTATCAAAGTTGGGTTGTTGTCTTTAAATTTTATTACATCATAAGAAAAAACACAGTATAGTTACATGATAAAAAAAACACAGAAAAACAAGCAATATGGCCCGTTTAGTCTAGATTTAGAGTATTTAACATCGATTTAGGTATGACCTACGATGCTGAGTAAAAACCCTCATCAGAGCCTGTTGTTTTCTATTCATGTTATTGAAGTAGGTTAAACGAAAAAAAGATTCAGTTTGTAAAAAGCATAATAGCCTACTTAATTCAAATATTATCAAAATTAGTTGTTATTTGCAAATTTTAATAATGTGTCAAGTCGTAATTTTCACATTATTTAAATGATTAAAACTAAGAAATTTGATTTTGGTCAGAAATTGAAATTTGTTCAATAAAAGAAAGTACCAGTGCAATTCAAAGACTAATAACTATACTCAAGTCTGAACAAAGTGCCTAAGCAATATTAGAACCGGACAGGAAGAAGTCCATGGGACCTCCAGTTGAATAAAAGTGACATAGATTTGTTGATAAAACAGTTCATGTAAGGAGCGAAACGGCTCAATCGTAACCGAAAATTGAAAAACGGCGTTTTGAAATCAATAAAAATATCGAAAGATTCGGCTTCTTGTGTAAATTCCAAATACATAAGATTCATTAAGCTTAGTGTTACCCATAAAAGGCTACGAGCCTGAGAAAATTTGTCAGATTTTCGAAAATAGGCGAAACATCGCCTAAAAGTCGAAGAATCTTAACGAAAATTGGCACCATCAAATTCAGTATATCAGAGAACCTTACTACAGAGGTTTCAAGCTCCTATCCTTAAAAATGTGGAATGTTGTATTTTTTGTCAGAAGAAAAACCAAGGGTGTGTTTTTTTTCTGGCAATTTGTATTTACCAAGTGAACTATAGCGATCGTAATTTCTGTCTGTCTGTCTATCGTTCCCGGTTTTGCTAGTTCCGGCACTTCCAGATAAGTTTGGACGATGAAGGTTGGCAGGCTTATCAGGGACCAGACCAGATTAAATTAGAAATGGTCGCTTCCCCAATTAGACTATCTGGGGGGGGGGGGGGAGCGAGCGAACGAGATAGTTGACAAGAATTGTATCTGTCCATAAAACAAATGATAGTTTTTCTTGAGTATGGCTTACTGGTCTAGGGGTATGATTCTCGCTTAGGATACGAGAGGTCTGAGGTTTGAATCCTGGACCATCCCAATTTTTACATGAAGAAGATCCGAAACTAGATAGATGATCAATATAGCGATGACTGAAAGTTGGCAGACGTATCAGGGACCGGACCAGATTAAATTAGAAATAGTCGCTTCTTTGATATTACCATCTGGGGGGAGTGGAAGGACGGTTAATTCGGAAAAATCAGAAAAAATGAGGTATTTTTAACTTACAAACATGTTACGGAATCTTAATGAAATTTGATATTTAGAATGAGCTCGTTCTAAGAGCTCTTATTTTAAATCCCGACTGGATCCGATGACATTGGGGGAGTTGGAGTTGGAACCGGAAATGTTGGAAAGTTTAGAGTGGAGAGATCGGGATGAAAGTTGGTGGGACAAACGTTGCAATACTGAACAAGAAGAGACTACAGGAGCACTGCATTTGAGGTTTATCTTTGTAATAATTCCCAGTAAACAAAGTACAGCAAAAATCGATAACTCTAATACCCAGTCTTATTAGGTTCCGACCTCGTTACAAGTGCCATATGTGCTCTTGGCTTTTGTTTTTCCCCTAGAGGTGATTGTATCGAACCAATTGTCCTAGAACATCGAAAGAGGAAACATTTGAAAGGAAATTAAAAATTCTAGTGTCCTTTTTAAGTGATAAAAAAGATTTGAGGATAATTAGCCCCCCTCCCAAGCCCCTTTTCCCCTAAAATCGTCCGATCGAAATTTTGAGGTAGCAGTTTTGTTTTGCATAGTCAGAAAGTCAGAAAAATCATGCTTTTGGAGATAACATGACCTCAGGTCCTAAGTTATAAAATTTACCCATTCTTTATGTATAATATTTTATATTGGGAAGTATGCCGACATTTTTCGGGGGAAGGGGGGATATTGTACTTAGGATTGGTTTCCATGGAGATAATTTTTCTTTCGAAGGGAAATTTACGGGGGTGATTTTTCCCCTGGGGGGAATTTTATATTGAAGAGATTTTACAAAATTCCTTTACGAAATTCTTTTTATTTGCTTTTTCACTTTTACGCGTGGAATGGTCCAAGGGAAATTTTCTGCGTGTTCGGATTTTTAGGAAAGTATATCCAGGAATGTATATTTAGTAGAATTTTTCAGGCTGAAGTTTCTGCAAGAAATTTTACGGACAGGGGGGGAAGATAGAATTCAGCGAAGATGGAATTGTCTGGAAAAAATTCTTACGGTGGGGAGGATGGATTTTACAGGGAAGGAACTTTGCAAGGAGGAGTTTCCCGTAAGTGAAGGGAATTTTTCATGGCGGGTGAGCCAGATTTACTGATATTATTTAAAAAACGATCCGAAATTAAATAAAAAACTAAATTTTTCAGTCGAAAGTAAGGAGCAACAATAAAAATTTAAACAAACAAATTTTTCCGTATATGATTGGGTTCCCCCCTCCACAATACCTTGCTCTTAACACTGAAGTTTGACTGTTGGTCCCATTTTTTAAAGATCGACTTTTGAGACACAATACCCGTTTAATTAGAATACAGAATACAGATTTATTAATTTCTCTTTTTAATTTTTACTTTTTTAATTTCTTTTTTTAATTTTAGTTTTTAACTTTATTAATTTCATTAGAGCCTAAAATATGTACGTTCACGTCTCAAATGGTGTCCTATAGTTAAAAATATATCTTAAGAAACTAGGAACACTTAACAACGTTTAAGGTTGTACCATTTCCCCGCATAGTGCCGACGTAACATCACTTAAAAATTTTTCGACTTTATTAATTTTTATTAGCATGTTCTAAAGAGCTTACGTATCAGTTTTTCAGAAAATGTACCTTCATTTCTTAAACAGTATCCTAGAGCTAGAAAATATATCTACAGTTACTTCTCAGAGTTCAATTTAAACCAGTTTAAGCACTTTGGAGTCAGCTGTGCCCTTCTACAACATCTAAAACACTCAGAGCTTGTATAATGTTACAATTCAGTAACTAGAAACCCACTGCATTTGCTGTCTACCCCAGGGAAGGGCACTAGAAGCCCCACAATTTGTGTTTTTGCTTTAATGTTAACCTATATATTTGTTTGTTTCAATTCAACGGTCTTTAATTCAGCATAATTCACTGTTAACTAATACGTATCTGCTTTTCTTTTAATATTGACTTCAATTACTATTATTTTCTTTACGAGCTTCATAAAAAAAAAAAAAAAAAAAACTTTTCTCTTTTGATCTAGGCTAATCGAAAATGTTTAAAAAAAGATAACATCGCAAAATTATAGCGTTCTCTTTACATAGCATATTTAACTGTCCCCCTATTAGACATCAAATTTTTCTTCTGATGGGTTGTTTCGATAAGAAGTTACAGCTCAACGCTAAGCGTAATTAGACCTTGGTTTATCACTGTTTGTTGAACTAGGAAGTAAGGATAGCGTATTTGTATATTTCGTACAATGAAAAATTTGATTTTTTTTAAAAGGAGAAATTAAAAGGTAAGGCTTTATAAATCTAGTAAATTACGATTTCGTAAGAAGTATATCTTGACTTCGTTTATTCATTATAAATCAATTTCAATATTGTTAATAACCTCATTCTCAAGCCGCTTTCATACAAGAAAATCATGTCATTACAAATCGTTTTTCAAGTTCTCTACATCTGTCCTTTAAGTAGCATGAGCAGAATATGTGCTCATGTAAGTATGCAAATGAGGTTTAGGATGTATGCAATGAGGTTTAGGCTATAATCTTTATAGCCTCAGGCATGCTAACCAGAGTATTGTCCCCCCCCCCACTACTCATATTATCTCTAAAAGAATAGTTATTGGACCTTTCAACCATGTTGAAGAAAACGGCTATCTTAAAATTTTGATCAGACGATTTTGGGGAAAAATGGAGGGTCGGAGGGGGTAAGTTACCCTCCAATGTTTTTGGTTATTTAAAAGGTGCTAGAGTGTTTTAATTACCGCTCTAATGAGCCCTCTCTCGATGTTTCAGGACCATTGGTTTGACGTGACCACTCCTGGCGAAAAAAAATAATAAACACACATCCGTGATCTTTCTTCTGGCGAAAAATAGAACATTCCACATTTTCTAAATAGAAGCTTCAAACCTACACAATAGGGCTCTCTAATACACTGAATATGATGGTGGGATTTTCGGTAAGATTATTTTACTTTTAGGGGAAATTTCCTTTTTTTTCAAAAATCGGGTAAATTTTCTAAAGCTCGTAGCCTTTGACCGGAAATCCAAAAATTAACGAATCTTATGTATTCGGAATCAGCATTATAATCCAATCCTTTTTATATATCTATTGATATGAATATTTCTTCATTTTGGTTACTATTGAGTAGCGTCGTTTCTTACTTACAGTTCGTTACCACGAACTTTTTAAAACCTAAATATTACAAGAGAGCAAAAAAACATAGATTGTGCTATAGAAAACTTCAAAGACCACATTGCCTTTCCATGACGAAAGTAAAACAGTTCAAAATAGGGATGAAACCTTTTAATTGACAGTGAATAGATATAAAATTATTTAACTGGATATATCGAACACATATACAGTGTTCATCATCAGCAGTAAAAAAAAACTCTTTTTTTTACTGCTGATGATGAACACTGTGTGTTCGAAATATCCAGTTAAATAATTTTATATCTATTCACTGTCAATTAAAAGGTTTATCCCTATTTTAAACTGTTTTACTTTCGAGATTGTGCTATATTTTGTTGCTGATATTAACAGGTAGTTATTCCTGTAACGAATGACTGTTATGTGCAGAGGCGCCATTTGGGCCAAATCTTGGGGTGGGCATGAACTCCATCTGCCCCCCCATTCACTTTGTGTCGCGTAAGAAAAATCCGGGTTTTGGCAGCACATTGATCGAATATTCTAAGTAAAAATGCATTTTCAGCACCCGTGTGTTGCTTGGAAATGTACTGTAACCAAATGTGGAACTCAGCCACACTGACCTCTAAGATTAATTATAACAACGAAGAATACAATCAACGAGGTTAAGTGATTAAACTGAAAGTGGAAAATTCAACCAGACTACAGGCTGGCATTCCTCAGCGAGAAACTTTCTTATTTAAGTAAACAATACGTCGGTGAAAGTAACCTTCATTGTTATGCTGAGGGTTGTAACCAAAATCTCAGTGTCCCTTCAGCAGAAATCTTCCAGATCAAATATATTTACAAAAAGGAGAAACATAACAAGAAAAAAAAAAATATAACAACAGTCAAGGTAACAAGGGGAACCGCCGAGCTTTCATCTTTGCAAAATTGTCAACAAGCTGGTCGAAGTCCAAATTTTTTTACTAAAACCTTCTCTGCAAATATCAAGAGGAGGTGACTGAGACGATAATCTCCTGTTGTAGACCGCAGGTAGTTTTTCACTATTTCTAGGCTAGAAAACAAATGCTCATTGCTTGCTGTTGTCTCAGGAAGTGTGGCAGCAGTACGAAGTACTTTAATTACTTCTGAGTAAGCCACTGGTAATTCCTAAAGATGGTCGACAATGTCTAGGAAGTTTTCCGGCTTTTTCTCCTCATTGAGCAAGAAACGCTTGGCAATACCGGCTTGAGATTCGATAAGAATGCTGTCGATATCCAGCTCGCCGTAAAGAGAAGAAAAAAGCTTGAGCAGCTCTGTGTCCATAAACTTGGTTGAGCTTGGATCCAAGGCTTCGAGCGTACTCAGCACTGGCAAGTTATCTGTGAACCTTCTGTCAAATTCGGCTAGTAGACGGTCAAAAGTTTTGAAGTGTTCTTGCTTCATTTTATCCGCCAAAGTAGTAGTCCAATTTCCAGATTCGATGAAATTCTTTCCTAGCGTCAAAGTTGTCACAAATTTTTTCCGATGCTTGGTGATCTTTTGAATTCTTCATGGTCGTCCTTTCTGACCAACAGAGGGTCTAGTCGCGGGTCCATTCACAGCAGGTACTTCAATTTCGATTTCTGTTGCAAACTCTTTAGCCTTCTTGAAAAGCGGTACAAATGAAGCATCTGAACGCAGGTCGGTGAGTTTGTTTCTTGTGGCCTTAATCAGGGTGCGCGATCGAGAAATAGCCAAGTCGACGGCGACGGCATGGAGTCGCTGAGTCAGCGATTTCGTCGCTCGCGCAATTGCTTCTATGTACTGCAAATGGAAGATAACAAGGAACGATTCCATCAAGAAATGATAGGCCAGGAACTGACCTATTTTAGTCTATCAACTTAGAGGAATTACTGCAAATATTCCGAATTTATAATATTAATATAATCATCTAGAAAACGGGCATTTGACAGAACTTGAGAATTAGATTATGTATCTAACCTGCTTTCAAAGTTTACAATGGTTAATAGCAAATAGTATTATTATTATGGCCGGCAAAGGACCCTTTTTGGTGGAAGCTTGGGCCCCCTGGAAAATCTGGGGTGCCCCCCCCCAAATGGCGCCTCTGGTTATGTGCATAAAAGCTGTTTTGACAACGAAATTTTACTTTAAAAACTATTTCTAAAACTGAGGAAGGAGATATAACGCAATCCAGGAAAACGAACTTCTGAGCATTTCGAGAACTACATGCAGTATATAATGAAGCCTAATAAATCGTGTTGATAAAAATACCAGATGGTGCCATTTGAATTGCCTTAACCGAACAGCCACATCCCATTAACACAAGTTTGCCATACAAATCGTGATTCGATAGTCTTATCCATAAAAATAGCCAAGATTTAGGAAAAATTGAAGTTTTTTCGTAATTTTGAAACCATGGTCGCAATTTCAAGCGTTAAGCTTAGTGCTTGCTCTGCTTTTTCATGGTCTAGGAAAGGAAAGTTTGCTCTAATTTTGGTAAACCCTTGAAATTCTGACCGAAAAATTAATCATGGCTCCAGATTAACGGTAAATATCTGTAGAGCCAAGCAAGCGGCATCTATAATTATAGTCAAAATGATTGAAAATAATAGATGACAGTTAAGTTTGTCTTGAAAAAGAAAGGATATTGTGCTTCTTCATTTTTATTTTACATCGCTATGCTGCTGGTGGCACTACTTTAGCATAAATTTTAAATTCAACTAGCACCACTGCTCGTGATGCTAGCAGTTCTGACTTCTAAATGAGCCATTTTTCGGTAACAAGGGATTAATCCTCTTTATGTATTTTTCTAACCTAACTTT
Source organism: Artemia franciscana (assembly GCF_032884065.1). Taxonomy (NCBI): domain Eukaryota; kingdom Metazoa; phylum Arthropoda; class Branchiopoda; order Anostraca; family Artemiidae; genus Artemia; species Artemia franciscana. The sequence continues at coordinate 56,112,651 of NC_088869.1, read as the reverse complement.
TATGGAGCAAATATTTGAAAGTCTATAAAATTCAGCATTTTTAGCTCGTTCATTTAATCGTTAAGCCTATTTGGCGTAATATATAAAAAATTGGATATTTCACCGAAACATACAGTATTGTATGTTATATATACAGTATATGTATTTCACCGAAACAATGTCTATGTGTCAATTCATTGACTGCTCTCCTTACGAATCGCTACCCCTGTACCCATGTAAATTATTGTTTAGGGCGGATTTTGCCGTTAAAAGTGCCTGTAAAAAGAGCTTAGTATTCCCCTGAGTTAGTATTCCCCTGAGCTTAGTATCACCTGAGCTTTTATCACCTGAGCTTAGTATTCTCCTAGTATTCTCTCTGTTGCGGAGACCAAATCGATCGTGAGTGCAAAAAACTTCTGATTATTTTTGGTTGGTACTTGGTAATACATCCCTTTAGGTGTCTTGAGCATAAAAGCTTATAGAGCTTCTTCTGGCTCACCCCTACCATGGCCAAATCTATTTCTGGCCCTCAAAAAGCCTAACAAGGTTGTCAATTCTTGCTTTCCGCACAATTTCGCTCAGATACGACAGCCCATTCTGGTGGATGCCGTGAACACAAGAATTTAGGGCCTTTTCCCAAGGTTAGAATTGGTACAGACTGCTCAAAAGTTGAGCTAGACACCTGCTATTGCTTCTGAGAAATTCTATCTGAGATTTGGTAAATTCAGCTGCTAGATTTCCATGTGAAGAAGAATGGTGTGATTTTTTTTCCTCTTCCTCCCACAAATGTCGCATCAGCGCTGGATCTCCAAAAGACAAAGCTCAAACGCTAGCTCTTACTTCCTGCAGTTAAGCTCTAACCATCCGCTCCAACAAATCTTCTGATGACATGTACTTAGGAGACCCCTACCCCACAGGGATTTGAGGCTGGGTGGGTACCCAAAAGAACCGAGCTAAAAAGTCTTGTGTACCATCTACAGAGTTTGACTGAGAAACGATAGTACATTATGTTATGCGGATCAATGTTGAATTTCGAGACCCATTTTCCTTATAGAAGTTGGATCAGATACAAAGTCAAAAAGAGTAAAACTCTAGGACTTACTTCCAATTTTTATCAATTTTAGCTGATATCTGACACTATCTTCTGTTTAATTCCCGAGAATAGGAACTTAAAAGGCCATCACCCTTCCCGTCCCTTACAGATATCTAGTCGCTGATTCCCCTAAGGGTTACTCAAATATTAAAGCTTGTTGATTTCAAAAATTATTTCTGCTAGATGTCCTGATCAAAAGCCTCAAGGTGTCTTACTATCAAGTTTGGCTTGTATCTGACATTTTCTTAAGCCAGATCTGTATGTGGTAATGTTACGAAAAAATCTTCATTCAATTATTTTGGGAAAGTGGTTAGAAAGTTTGCAAATTTTGGAGAGACTTTTCTCTGTTTCATCCCCATACTGAACAAAGGTTCGATTTCTATCTTCTACTGACCATTTGTAAGGAACAAAAGTATTCAAGCAGCAATTTCTCTCCGCGACCAATAATACCAATTGTAAATTTATTTTAGAATCTCACAATTATTGGAACACCTTTATGCTTGCTGGTAAAAACGACCAGTGTTATCAACAAGACAGAAATTCTGTAATTCCATCAAGATTTTAATGTAAACTATATTCTGACTAAAGACGCTTCAAGATGACAAGACATAATAATTTGAACAAGCTTTATTTAATAAGCCATTTCACTGGTCCTATAAACCAGTTAGAGGCGAAAATTATATTTTCTCCACTGCTGTTTTTGTTGTTTTCTTCTTAAGGAGGCATATGTTCTACAAAATTTTTATTTCAATGCATGCCTAGATGCTTTTATCAGGATTACAGTTGCTCTTTGGGACCAGAGTGCCAAAATGACTAAAAACAAGATATCTTTAATATGTTGTTTTCTTCTTAAGGAGGCATATGCTCTACAAAATTTTTATTTCAATGCATGCCTAGATGCTTTTATCAGGATTGCAGTAGCTCTTTGGGACCAGAGTGCCAAAATGACTAAAAACAAGATATTTTTAATATGGCCTAAACAGACTCAAATTTAAGACCTTTAGTTATTGCTGCTTGCTTAGGTTTTCTTCAGCAATGCTGTTAAATGATTCAGCTCAAAGATGAGCTGATTCAGCCCAAAAGATGAAGCTCAAATCTTTGGACAGGGTTGCTATTTCACTGACAGCAAAGAAAATAATTACTAAATCGAATTGAGGAAAAATTGTTATATTCTAGGCTACACAGACTAAATCAGCAGCACTTCCATGTCTATTTTTCTAAGAGCCGACAAAGGCCGTTTAAAATACTGTATGTTTTTTATAGACTTGAAGCACTTGAAAATCGGTAAGTGTTTCAGTTGTAGTGGTTTCTGATACTCAATCACTACTTACTTGCAGCAGGACTAGGCGTTTTCTGCCTCACCGGGCATCTGAAATCCAGTTATACGTGGGAATTCGTTTACCCGTAAACGCCCTAGGCTCATGGTGGCTGAGTGTGCAGGGTCATACTACTAACCCTCGCCACAAGCCAAAGGATTAGCTACACTAGGACCCGAACTAAAGGACATATCATTACAAGTCCAACGTTCAGCCACTCGGCTAGGTCGAATGATCTCGGATAGCCTTTGCACACTAAATAAGGTATCGTTCTCGTCGACTTAAATAGGTAACATATGCATTGTGTCTTATTCTTTGTATGCTCAAAACCTGTTTGACCTGGGTACCTAAAGTTGTTAAAAAAATATATTAAACCCTTTACTTTTATCATAACTAGGATAGTTGTTAATTTATCTATTTTTTCTTATTTTTAGCATCGGGATGAAGAAATAAAATAAATCTGATCAGAAATTAATTGTTTGAATTGCTTTCCTTTTCCTTTTGTGCCCCTGAATCACTAATACAATCTACACAAGTATCGTTGCAGCAAACGAAAAAGCAAAAGTAGATAATTACTCACGTGTTCTTTACTCAGTACACACAAAGCGTTCCACGTATTTCATCACAAAAGCTTAAATTTTCAAATTAAGGTTCATTAATTAATGAGTAGGAAAGTAGTATTCCATGATGTATTCTATTTAGTTAAAAGTATTAAAGTCTAAATCAATGAAAAAAAAAACAAATTTTATTTCCAATATGGTCAAGGGTATTCAATTTGAGATACATGAGCCTAAGCTTTTTTTCGCAAGTCCAAAACAAAAATATAGTAAAGGTTTTTTTGGGGATTTTAATAAGAGGATTCGATCACTTAAAATAAATTTGCGAGTCTCGCCGTCGCCTAACTGTCTCGAAGACCAAGGAGCCGTTAGCGAATTCTCCCAGGGAACTAGCCACCATCGAGAATTATTGAGAATCTGTGGTTTGACTACGGAATTTGACTGAAACGACAATGAAATTTACGTCCCGTGTGTCGCCAAGGTTTTCAATCAATGTTGGTAGCGCCATAGGGAACTCCAAAGCTTCTGCCAAATTGCTTAAATGATATGTTAGAACATGTTTAGGGACAGCCCTTCCTGAACTTTAAAAAGAAAATTATACTTTACAGGATTACACTTTCTAATGATGTAAGTTTCATTAAAACTGAATATCTTAGGCACAGAACTGGAGTTGGATGGTTTTTCTAAGATTTTGGTGAAAGTAGACATCGACTGTTAGTTTTCTGCCATTTATTCATATCTTTTATCCAAGCTCGACAAGTTATGACAAAAACTGCTCGGTCGACTCAACTGAGTTTTGTCCCGCAAACTAAGAAAGTTTATAATAGACAACATAAGGAGATTCTTTAAGGAATAGGATTGATACAAAATTTTCTTGAAATTGGCAACTTCTCCTACCCTGTTGAAGAATTACGTTTTGAATGTCAAGACATTTTGCCTAACATCCGGTATTCTTTATACCAGCAAATAAAATTTTGCCACATAGGGTAATGATATTTAACCTAATCAAGACTACTTATCGTATTTCAAAAGTTTTCTTCGGACTAAATTATGAATTTCGTAGTCTTGGCCTTAAATTCAATTAAAAAATCAGAAGTATCTCTTTCAATGTCATGGCTCGCTTATCAAGGCAGCTGACCGTCTTTGACACCAATTCCTCTTTATGGGTACTTCTATTTTCTACACTTGAAGTGTACTGACTGAACAAGTTAATTGCTGAATATTTATCTCTTATGGTTACAAAAATTCAAAAAAACTTTGCTTCGAACTGTGCTTCTTGCCGGTCTTCAAAACACTGTTACAGTAATTCAGACAATGTCCATTAAAACTAAAAATGTGTTCCACACTCTCTCTTTCGCCAAATATCTGCTCCGAAGAACTATTTGTATATTTAGTATATTTCGTATGATATTTATATATTTAGCATCTTTTGTATATATGATAGAAAAATAAATGAACCAGCCCTGAACTCAATAACTGATTAGACTGTTTGTTTATTTCTCCCAAACCGAGGAGTATTTAAAATGCATAAGCGACATAGCAAAACATGTCAATAAATGGAAAAAAGCAACAATTTACAATAGGTATAGAAACATATTGAATAAGATATGTTAAAGGTAAAAACAAAATTAATATCTTTAGAAACGCAAAATCATGAAAAATCACAAAATTCGAAACCGTGATAAATAAGGGAAGAAAAAAGAACATGCAGAGGGGGGAGGAGGAGGGGCCACTGTGTTAAAAGGATTGCTTGTGCAATAAATGCTACGTAGTCTTAGTATTGATCCAAATGCCTTTTTAAATTTTCTTGAATATTTAAAGCTAGAACTGACCTTAGATTTCGAGCTAGAGCATAGTTAGGTAACCCCAAATAAACAACAGTATTAAAATAGGAAATACAATCCTTCTATAGCAAATTAAATACGTTTGGTCATTAATACTGATATGTAAAAATTTATATTTTTTAACATTAATAGAAAACCCCTTTATCTTTAAGTATACTAGAAAGGGAATCCAAATTATTAATTAGACAGGCTTTGGGACGATAAAATGATATCACCAGCATATGCAACAAAAGACACATCCTGTCCGCAAGAGACATGGGTTGTAATAATGATCTAAGACAATCTGTCAAACATTTATTAAGGATATAATGGAATAAAACTCCGCCTTATCTGACTCCACGACCAACAGGACCTGAATTAGAAAAATAACCATATGTAGGCACAAAAGTTAAAAAATGTCGCATATGGGATCAAGAAATTACAGTTATGAAGGTTTGTGAAAAACATAAAAAGAAAGCAGCTGGTCAACTGTGGTTTATTATCCCAGTTTGAATTATAGTCCAAATATGTTTTTTGATTAGTGTCAGGGTATATTAACATATTGCTATAGACTAGTCGTTTCATTGTTGGAAATGTTCGATTTTTTTTAAATATTCCTGTCATTTTTGTGTTTTTGTAAGTAGGCTTCCAAATAATCAAAGTAGATAATCGGTGAATCGTATTATAAGTAGATCGTGCAACCTGACTTAAAACTTTCAAAAAAGTAGTCTTAAGATCTCGTATTTCTCACGAGTACATTTTCATAAGAAAAGAACAAAACCAAAGTATAATACGGGTTTCATTCGAATATAAATTCAAAGTGTAGATTTTTTGCACTGTGGCATTTTTTTATTCTACAATGTCACGTTAAACTCAAAGTGGAAAACGCCAAAACTAGTGCTGAGAGTCCTCCTGGGCATCCAAATCTTAATGTCACTGATTTTAGCTATTCTTCAAAAATTACTAAATTTTTACTCTAGCCAAGTGGATGGCACGCTAGACTTCCAATCCTATATCCTTCAGGACGTTGGTTTGAGTCCTAATATCACCTTCCATTAGCTTGGGATGGGGATCTGTTTCTTGACTCCACAAGCTCAGCCACCACGAGTCTTAGGAGCCGAGTTTTATATAAATTTACACATAACATCTTAATTTCAGATGCCAGGAGAGGAAGAAAAACTTTGGTATCTTATGTAAGCGAGCAATTCGGAGCATACTATTGATCTAGTGTCATTAACTATTGCGTAAGTGGTGTCGGACCTAGGGGGCTAGAGGAAGCAAATGCCCTGGGCAGAAGCCTCGGAGGAAGCAAAACATGTTTAAATTGTAATATTTTTGGGCAAAAATTTTAATATTTACAATATTGATGGTCCGGCAGTGGACGTCACAATCTACATTTGCTTCCCCTCTGATAAAAAACCCAATTCCGGTTTTGTGCTTAAGGTAGGACAGCATTCATTATCAGGCGAGCAAGCCAAATAACAGGGTTTTGGCTGAATACATAATAGGTTAGTAGGTTAGGCAATAAATATTCGACATCGCTGAACGAACTGTGAGCGTCAAATGTCAAAAAGTCAACATCTGCAAAGAGTGAATACAATTAGTTTATTTAATCTATTCGCCTAGGCCTATATAATGATTCTGAATAAGTTTTAAGACTGAATTTACTTTATAAGTCTATTTGAGCTTAGGGATTAGCGGGTAAAATTCTAGGTGAGATGCTTTTTGCAGTCTTGGGAAGTAATTTATGCCTAGCTTTGGCCTACAAAAATAAAGTTCTTAGTCTATGAATTATTTCAGAGCAAGATTATGGTGACCCACAAGAAGACATTTGGAGAATACTACTTTAACTACTTTTGGCTATCTTGAAAAGGAGTTAGGTTAGGAAAATGAAACTTTCAGGGATGAGTCTACAGGCTAAAGTATGTCATGGGAAGGTAGTTTGAAGTACCTATCTCCATTCCTTCTTCCTTTAGAGGGTCCTGGGTAAAATTATGACAATTCATATTAGGCTATTGAATTACCAGTAAAGGGAACATATCACTTGATGCCCTTTTTTATGCTCTTTATGAATATAATAGTTGCTCCTATTGCAAATTCAAATTTAAGCAATTTTTGACCTAAGCTACACTAACCTTAACCCCTTTCTAAGATAGCCAAAAGTAAAGAATTTTACCAATGACTGATAACTCATACTTTAATTGAAATTGTTCAATTTAATTGTTTTTCTGGTAAAATTCTAGTTAATTGACTTCTTGCTATCTCGGAAAGAGTTTAGGCTAGGAAAATGAAACTTTCAGGGATGGGTCTACAGGCTAAAGTATTTCCCAGGAAGGTATTTTAAAGTACCCACCTCCACTCCTTCTCCCTCTAGAGGGCCCTGAAATTTGCCTACATGACACCTATATGACCTATTGAAATTTTGACAAAACAACCTTTTCCTTAATTCTCAGTTACTAGTTGCTTTTTCTATGTCTTTAGTTCTGAAAATCCAATTCCTGTTATTTGAGTAGAATTTTGAGCCATATCAATGTTTTTTTTCAAGATTTAGGAAATGTATTTGCATATCTTTAAAACCTTATAAAATGGAATTGAACAAGTTTTGAAGATGAAAACAATTTTGTTGTACTTCAATTAAGCAGAAGATCTATTTTGCAAGGTTTCACTTTTATGTCACACATATTTTTAAAGGTCACCAAAGATCAGGGCCCTCTAGAGGGAGAAGGAGTGGAGGTACTTGCTTCAAAATACCTTCCCGGGACATACTTTAGTCTGTAAATTCATCCCTGAAAGTTTCATTTTCCTAACTTAAACCCTTTCTGAGATAGCAAGAACTCAATTAACTAGAATTTTACTGTTTTCCTAACCCAACCCCTTTCCAAGATAGCTAAAAGTAGCTAAAATAGAATTTTATCAAAGATATTTTCATGTTCCTATCGCTACATCCCTTCCTTTTGGTATCAGTTTAGCAGTTGGTCACTTTTAAAAAAAACTTACTAACAATATTAAAGTGTGCTTGCCTACCAGCCAATAAAAGTTTGCTACAAATGCTACTAAGTATTTATGGAATACTTTGTGAAAGTTAGGATGTTTGGCATTAAAATACACTCTTTGAAGCATCTGCCCTCCCCCCTTGTGTAAAATGACCCAAAGTCCCTCATTCATGGAAGCTGATAAACATGTACCAATCTTTGTATTTAATTTCATGAAATAACAAGAGCTGATATGGCAGTTGTGACAAGGTCAGAAGAGCCAAGAGCTTCTTCCCAACAAGTGTCTTTCCAGTTTCCCGCTCCAACTCCCCTGAATGTCCCCAGATCCAATAGGAATTTAAAATAAGAGCTCTGAGACACAAGGTCCTTCTAAATATCAAATTTCATTAAGATCCTATAACCCATTTGTAAGTTAAAAATACCTCATTTTTTTCTAATTTTTGCAAATTAACTGTCCTTTGACTCCCCCCCAAATGGTCAAATCCATGAAGCAACTGTTTCTAATTTAATCTGGTTGGGTCCCTGATATGCCTGCCAACTTTCAGCAATTGCTATATTGATCACATATCTAGTTTTGGATTTCCTTCATGTAAAAATTGGGATAGTCTATGTTTGAACTTGAGACCTCTTGCACCCAAAGCACAAATTATACCCCTAGACCACAAGCCATACTTAAGAAGAACAATCATTTGCTTTATCAATAATTAAAATTCTTCTCAACCATCTTGTTTGCTTGCTCCCCCCAGATGGTCAAACTGGGGAAGAGACTACTTCTAATTTAATTTAGTCTGGTCCCTGATATGCCTGCCAACTTTCAACATCCTAGGTTATCTAGATGTACTGAAACTAGCAAAAACCCCCAACTCCTGCCAAGAGAGTAGATCTGGTCCAGTTGTGTCAATAATGTATCTAGTACATGTGTATATTCTTCCCACCAAGTTTCATCCTGATATCTACACTCTAAGTTTTTCCCAAGATTTCTGGTTTCCCCCTCCAAATCCTCCCAGTGTCACCAGATCTGGTCAGAATTTAAAAGAAGAGCTCTGAGACATGAGCTCCTTCTAAATGTCAAATTTCATTAAGATCTAATCACCCATTCATAAGTTAAATTTGGCTCATTTTTTCTATTTTTTCTGAATTACTGAATACCCCCCCCCCCCCCCAACTCCCCCAGAGATAGCAGATCTGGTCCAATTTGTCAGTCAGTCACTAGGACTTGTGCTTATTCTTCTCACCAAGTTTTGTTCCAATCTCTCCACTCTAAGCCTTTTCCAAGATTTCCAGTCCTCCCCCCCAACAACACTGGATCCAGTTGGTATTTGAAAGAAGAGATCTGAGTTATGAGGTCCTTCTGTATATTAAATTTCATTAAGATCCAATAACTTGTTTATAAGTTAAAAATACCTCATTTTTTTTTAATTTTCCAAATTACCCCCCCCCCCCCTCCAACTCCCCCAAAGAGAGCAGATCCGTTCCAGTTGTATCAATCACCTATTTAGGACTTGTGCTTATTTCTCCCACCAAGTTTAATCCCAATCTCTCCACTATAAGTGTTTTCTAAGATTTAATTTTCACCCCTCCAACTCTCCCCAATGCCATCAGATCCCATTGGAATTTAAAGTAAGAACTCTGAGACACATTATCCTTCTAGATACCAAATTTCATTGAGATCTGATAACCTGTTTTCAAGTTAAAATACCTCATTTTTTCTCATTTTTCAGAACTAACCATCCTTCCACTCCCCCCAGATGGTTGACTTGGGGAAACGACTATTTCTAATCTGATCTGGTGCCTGATACACACACCAAATTTGAATGTCTTAGCTCATTGGGAAGTGCCCCAACAAGCAAAACCAGGACTGACAGACCAACAGACTGACAGAAATTGTGATTGCTATATCTCACTTGGTAAATACCAAGTGCCATAAAAAGATAATCAATTCACTTAATTAAAGATTTTAAATAAATGCCAGTAACATTTTTATGCAAAGAAAGGAAAAATCACACTACAGCTTAATTATTCAGGCTCAGTTTAAATTAAAAAAAAGAGATGAGAGATTAATTATATTTTATTGCTCCTCCAAGATTTTGACAAATACTTTTTTTTTGTATTTTCATTCAAAAAGACTTATTTTTTATTTTCATTCAAAGATGCCAGTTTTGGGATTTTCATTAAAAAATTCAAGAAAATAATAGCATTCTTGGTAAACATGTATATTAACAGAATATTCAGATAGCCAAAAAAAAACAACTTTTTTCTATAATCAGAATTTCATCCTTTATCCAAATATCACCTTCTTTTCTGTTGCAAATTTAATTTATAGGCTTTTACAGAATCTCAAAGATGATACCCTTTTCTCTTATTTTAGATACAGCTTATATGCATGTGCTCACAAACCTACATCTACAATCAGAATTTTGTCCTAAATCCAAATATGATATTTGTTGCCATTACACATTCAATTTTAACATATCCTTTCTAACCTTACCCAAATATATAGCCCGTATCATATGTTTCCCATGCATTTATTGATTCCAGTTCCAGTTTCAAAAATTGTAGGGAGGTATATAGACTATCATCAAGTCCTTTCACCTCTTTGACTCCTTCATCAGAAAATCTAGCCACTGGAAGCAATATTCTCCTCTAGTCAGCAAACAATGAGTACACACTATTATATACAACTAGCTGTTGGGGTGGCGCTTCGCGCCACCCCAACACCTAGTTGGTGGGGGCGCTTCGCACCCCCCCCCTCCCAAGCCCCCCCGCGCGCGCAAGTCGTTATGCGCCATATTAGTTACGCGCCATTGTAGTTGCTTCCCTGTGTCCCACCTGTGAATATAGATAGATATATATATATATATTTTTAACTACGTAAAACTTGCGAATGTACAACATTCTTGGCTGTCCCATTGTCTGTGCATATAAATAGATTGTCAGGTTTACCGACTCTTGAACATGCAACATATAATTGTCCATGGGAAAAACAATCTGAGTTCAGATCTATACCTCATTATTCTTATGATTGCCCTTGAGCTTTGTTGATGGTGATTGCTAATCGAACATTCCCTGTGTCCCTGTCGTCATTTATATATCCCCCTGTGCCCCCCGGCGTCCCCGTTGTTGTTGTTTCCCTGTGTCCCGGTCGTCATTTGTGTCCCGGTGTCCCAGTTTGTAATTTCTCTTTGAGTGTCGTGGTCGTAATTTATATTCCCTGTGTCGCGGTGTCCCGGTCGTCATTTTTGTCTCAGTCGTCATTTGTGTTCCGGTGTCCCGGTCTTTAATTTCTCTTTGAGTGTCCTGGTTGTCATTTATATTCCCTGTGTCCCGGTCGTCATTTGTGTCCCGGTCTGTATATACATTCGTTTTTGAATTGGTCTTTTTTTAGGTTTTAGTTTTTTACCTTTTTTTAGTTTCTTTTTCTTTTTTTTTTAGTTTTGTTTTTCTCCTTTATTTTTCATTTTTTTTTCCGTTTTCATTCTATTTTCTTTTTTAGTTTTTTTTAGCTTTTTAGCTTTTTTAGTTTTTTATTAGTTTTTAGTTTTTTTTTCTTTTTAGTTTTTTTGTAGTTTTTACCTTTTTTTTAGTTTTTAATTTTTTTTACTTACGTCCTGGTCATCATTACTCCCTGTGTCCCGGTCGTCATTTGTGTCCCGGTGCTTTGTTGATGGTGATTGCTAATCGAACATTCCTTGTGTCCCAGTCGTCATTTATATTCCCTTTGAGCCGGTGTCCCGGTCGTCATTTGTGTCCCGATGTCCCGGTCTGTATTTTCGTCAGTCGAAAACATGACGTCAGCCGACACAGAAACATGACGTCACCTGATCCACAGACAGACAGACAGACAACTTATTTTTATATATATAGATAGATAACACGCTATTATTAATTGTGGGAAGTACGGGTACCTGAGCTACCTGTCCCCAGCAGTTTATGATCACTAGGGCGGCTTTTACCAATATGGCTCTTCCTACTCACTCCCACTCTCTTCTGCACAATCAAAATCTATATATAAATCATTCCCCTTTAAATTGACTTCTTCATGCTCTAATCATCACTAAAAAATATTTCTCTTCTTTAAGATATCAATAGATGCCTTAAATATCTTACAATCAATTTCCCAGGACATGTTAGAATTCAGGATAGCTGTATAACTATTTGGATTCTTTTCAAGGAGCAGAAACGCTTTAGAGAAATAGTCTCCTCACTTTGAGCCTAGCAATCAAATAATATATACTGAATTGTTTCATCTTTTGAGAAGCAGACTCTGCATAAAGGGGAATGATGTAGCTTCCAATTAAATAACAAGCTATTTAGAATTAGGGCACCTGATTTCAGCTAGTAATATAGCACAGTATTTAATCTAGTATGGAATTGGGATAAAATTAATTTACTGTGATTAACATTTGATCTTTACCTGATAATATCTCGTGAATTGAGGTATATATTTATTCAAATCTAGAATATGGGATCCAATTTTATCCGCTCGTCCCCCATCCTCATTCAAAATCCTTAAATCTTTACAAAACTCTACTATTCAAATAGCTTTGGGTGTGCATTTTCAACTTAGAGAGAGGAGTATCTTTGTCTAAGTTAAAAATATTGTCTGGACTAGTGTCTCTAAATGAAAGAGCATCTGGTCTAAGGATTAAATATTTCTCACGAATTCAGGCATATGGAACCAAGCATGCTTTATATGCACGTACCTTTGCTGGGAAGTCAACCTGTCCCAATGCCCATTCATCATGAAATCAATTTCAACTGGAGGTCCCAAATTGGAATCAATACTCTCCTTATGCGTATCCCTTTACTGAGTCCCCTCTGTGGGAAATGAGTCCGTCAGGTTGTCAAGTACAACTTATCTCAATTAATAAAAACCCGATTCCTAACTATGAGATCCAGACTATTTTGGCAGAACAGATCTCAAAGGCATAACCTAATCATAAAAAAATACATACAGATGGATCTATCTAGAAGGAGAGAGCTGGAGTATGTATCCCATTCCTGAAGTTCAACATCTATTCTCCTCTCCCATTGGGATCTTCAATTTTGTCTGCTGAATTATGTGCCATTCGCCTGGCCTTGAATGCACTTATAAAGTATAACATAGATGTAGTATCAGTTGCAAGTAGTAGTACAGTTTTAGCTGCAACCAGTCTCATTTGGAGCCGCAATAGTAGCAGTAATCCCAGCAGTAGTGGCCCTGAAAGCTTCAACTTTATACCCTTACCTGTTCCTACATGCCTTTTTGATAGCTTGGATACATGTAGTTTCTCTTGATTTAGCTCAACATACTCCTCAACATCTCCTAAAGCTTTGCCTCAATATCCTCAGCATTTTCTGACATACCTAAGATCAAAAATTCCTCCCTTTCTTAATGATAAATCAAGTATTTAAAATATGGACAAATTCCATAATTTACGTTCCTTACCCGGAGGGCTGTGAGGGCATGACATCCCCAGAGGGATAGCTATTAGACATGGTGACTATTTTGAATGAAATGGATTTTCAAGATCCTTATCAGTGTCAAGGGGAACATCTAAAAGGGCAAGAGGGGAAGGGGCTGACCTATGTTCATTATTTAACACCCCTCTCAACATGTCTTTAAATTTTTAACTTAATCCCATTAGTTGTTCCTTAGATATTGCATTTTTGTCCTTTTAAAAACCCTCCTGAATATTCTATGCTTTGATTTTTGTTTTACATTCCCCTCAACATTTTCGAAAAGTTTTACCTTAATATTCTTATCCCTTTTGGAAACTCAGGATTAGACATGCTCCCTTTTCTCAATAACCAACCTTGTATACAAACAATGGGCTACTTATACAACTTAAACCAGTTGCTGTGAATACGTTCTTAGATCACACTGGCTATACATGAAGTATGAAAACAAGAAAAAAAAATATAATAAATGATTTTTTTTAGCACTTTAGATGGCTTGGCAGAGGTCCTTGCTTGAATATCTGCTTTTGTTATTTTGGCCTTTTTCTCTGTCCAACGACTGATATTATCTCGTTTTTTGGCTATTTAATTTGATTATTCATTCATTATATTTTTTCTTGTTTGTTATATAATACTTGCCCCAGGGGCTTTGGGGGTTAAGTCATCCCTAGAGACATAGCTTTTTGACTTTTCAACAATTTTGAACAAGATGGCTATTTCAAAATTATGATCAGATATCTTTATGAAAATATAACAGTTCAAAATAGGGATGAAACATTTTAATCGACAGTGAAACAAATATAAAATTTCAACGGAATATTTCGGACACATATACAGTGTCCATCCTCAGTTAAAAGCTCTTTTTCACTTAGTATAAGATACCCCTTAACATTCTCCAAATTTTCACCTTAACACCCTTAGTGTTTTTGGATGAACCAAAAATCAAATAATAACTCTTTTCCTAATGATAAATCCTGCATCTAAACAATGGGCAAATTGCATAATTTACAATCCTTGCACCAGTGCTGTAGGGGCATGGCATCCCTGGAAGTATAGCTATTGAACCTTTTGATTAGTTTGAACAAAATGCCAATTCCAAAATTTCAATCAGTGTTGAGTAGAGGGAACACCTAAAAAGCAAGGAGGGGGAGCCGTCAAATCTCTTCAATATCTCCTTAATATACCTTAAAATTTTCAACTTAATATCATCAGTCGTTCTTTCGATATTGCTGATATTCCTTTTTCACAACCAGCAAGGACATAGTGGGTTTTGATTGTGTTCAGCATTGCTCTCAAAATCTCCTTAAAGTGTCACCTCAAATACCCTAAGCCTTTTTGGAGACACAGGGTCAAACATGCCTTCTTTTCCAGTAAAAATCCTTTTATGTTAACCATGGGTAAAATGAATAACTTATAGCCCTTACCCTGGAGGTTGGGGGAGGCGTGTCAACCCTGGAGGCATAATTATTTGACCTTTGAACTATTTTGAATAAAATGGCTATCTCAAAATTTGGATTCAATGCATTTGGAGTAAATAGAGCGTGGGAGGTGGGAAATGGTTGCCCTTGACTCTTAACAAGGGCACTAAAACTTTTGATTCCCAATCGAATAGGCCTCCATCAAAGTTTATACAACATTCTTTCCATAAAAAACCTTTTATGTTAACAAGAAGAAACTTCCATTGCTCTGGGTGCTGGCGGAGGGGTTTCAACCCTGGAAGCATAGTTATTTGACCTTCTTACTATTTGAAACAAAATAGCAATCTCAAAATTTTGATTGAATATATTTGAGAAAAAAGGGTGCAGGGGGGGGGGGGGTCTTGTTGCCCTCCAATGACTTTTGACTCCTAAAAAGGGATCCAGAACTTTTGGTTTCCAATCAAATGATTCTCCTCTAAAGTTTAATGACCACCCCTTCCATAACTTACAGCCATTGCCCTGCGGACTTGGGGGGGGGGGGGTGTCAATCCCGGAAGCATAGTCATTTGACCCTTGGCCTGACCCCCTTTTATACAAGGGGAGAGGGCAGATGCTTCAAAGAGTGAATTTTAATGCCAAATATCCTAACTCTCATGAACTCTCATGATGTCTAAAAATGTAGTTTGGATGTGTTTGGAGAAAAAGGGTGTGGGGGGGATAGTTGCTCTTTGCTCAGTTTCAACTCTTGAAAAAGGAACTAAAACCTTCGATTTTCAATCAAATGATACCCCTTCAAAGTTTAATGACCATCTCTTTCACAAAGAACCTTACATGTTAACAATAGGCAACTTGCATAACTTACAGCCCTTGCCCATGGAGCTGTGGGGGATTTTGTCAATCCTGGGGGTATAGTTATTTTCCCTTTGGACTATTTTGGAACTAGAACTTTCGATTTCTAATTGAATGAGTCCCCTTCAAAGTAGACATGGCCACCCTCACCCATTATATGTCACCAATGGGCAACTTGCATAAATTGCAGTCCTTGACCTGGGTGCTTTGAGGGATTATATCGACCCTGGGGGCATTCCCTTAAGACTATTTTGAACTAAATGGTTATCTTAAAAATTTTGATTGTATGTATTAGGGAAAAAAGGGTTTGGGGTAGGGATGGTTGCCTTCCAATCACTTTTGACTCTTATAAAGGCCGTTAGAACTTATAATTTCGAATCGAATTAGTCCCTTCCGAAGTTTATACGACTAACCCTTCGATAAAAAGCTTATATGTTAACCATAAGTAACTTGCATAATTTATGAGGGAGAGGGTGTTGTTAAACCCCAAACCATAGTTATTTGATCTTTGAACTATTAAAAAAATGATTATCTCAAAGTTTTGATTCAAAGCATTTGGGGAAAAAGGGTGTAGGGGGGGGGGGGGCTAGTTGCCTTCTGGTTAAAAAAGAAACTAAAACTTCTAATTTCAAATTGAATGAGCCTTCTCCGAAGTTTATACGACCACCCCTTCCATAAAAAACATTATGTGTTAATAATTGGCACCTTGCTTTTGGGGCTGTGGAGGGTTTTGTCAACCCTGGAAGCATAGTTATTGGACTTTTAGATTATTTTTAACAAAATGGCTATCTCAAAATTTTGATCAGATCCATTTGGGGAAAAGAGGGCAGGGAGGGGGGGATATTTGCCCTTTAATCGCATTTGACATCTTCTAAGGTCAATAGTACTTCCGATTTCCTAACAAATATGCCTTCTCCTAAGTTTATATGACCAGCCACTCCGCATGAAGTGCCTCTGAGGAAAAAGTAATAATAATAAAACAGAAGCCTTATGGTTCTTTGCTATAAGCAAAGCTATAGCATTGCCCCTGATTATTTAGGTAATTAAGAAAATGCAGTAAGTATGCAGACTTTAAAAATAGATTTTAAATTTTAAGCCACAAACTGATCTTGAGATGTTTCTCTGTGAATTAAATAGCTTGGTAATTCAAAAAATTTGGTTTTCAATATAATGAACTTTTAAATAAAACCCACTAAAAGTTATCAAAGAATATTAAGAGAATTTTTTTGTAATGTCTCTTTGTTTCTCTGTTTTTTTTTGTTTTTCTTTTATGTAAATGGTATATTGCATTTATGTCAGCTTGGAAGGCTGTTAAAATGTAACAGGACTCAAAAACAACTAAAGCAGTTTGTCTTCTGAGCCACCCTGGGTTTCTTGAACATAGGTTTGTTCTAAAACATTTTTGTGTCCATTCAATAGTTTGCTGCTAACAGGACTTGACAAGACTTACTTTAACTTAGGTCTACTGCCGGGCCGCACTCGCCGTAGAGAATTACGTCTGCCTCCTCCATCCGCTTTGGTCCAGTGCGATTATTTGTGCTTTGCTCGGTCTAATATTTGCCATCGCCAGAAACTCGGACAGGCTATCGGATCATCACCTCTTCGGTCGGCCACGAGGTCGCTTCCAACCGGCCTCTGTAGGGTCAAAGTCAAAGATCATCTTTGCGGGTAAGTACAGGGGCATTCGAAGTAGGTTTCCAAACCATCGTAAGCTACGCTCAGCTGCTTGGATTGAAAACCGAGACTTCTTGGTGAGCTGCAGCAGCTTCTCGTTACTCATGAAATCAAACCACCTTAGACCTTAAATCCTTCTCAGGCTCTTCGTCTGGAATACATCGATGGCCTTTAGCTCTGCGATTGATGCATGCCATGTTTCAGCTCCGTAAAGCATTACGTAACCTACGAGGACGTTGAAAATCCGCAGTTTTGTTGAACGACTCATGTTCGGTTTTCGATAAAGATGACGGTTCAGCCTGCCCATAGCAGACACGCTAATAGAGATACATCTAATCTCCTTTTGTATGTATTTTTGATGATTTTTTCTTAAAAATGTATGCATTTTATAAGGTCCACTTATTACAGAGGTACCATATTTGAAAACTTATGGTAGGTTTTCTCCCTCCCTTCTTCTGCTTTTCAACCCTTCTTCATACCATTTTAAAGACATATTTTACAAAATGTTGAGCCAGGTATGGTTATGAATAAAGTGTTATTTTTTAGCCTGTGATGCTCAAGATCTAGTTTTGACTATTCTCTTGGAACCTAACGACCATTGTGATCAGTTAGAGATTCTAGTTTCTTAAAGCACTACCTTTCTGAACTGAAACGCCACTCTGTAAGGAAACAAAGACTCAAAATATTATCTTTAATAATTTAATTAAAAGTGATCAATCGTTACCTGAGCTGAATAAAATTGTCAAAACCTGTGTTTACCAGTTTTTCAATGCAACAACTGCTTTCTGTGTTTACTTGGTTTGAATACACCGGTTGTGGTTTTGCAGTCTTTAGTCTACTGCTTTACTATTTATCTACGTTTTTCTAGTAAACATTTTGAACATTTAGGTACACTAAGTCCTTGCTGCTTCAATATATTCTATTCATTAATCACGTTAAAAAAACGACAAAGTTCAAACATTATTTCAAGTAACTTGGATCAGCGAACAAGGAGAATAACCTACAAAAATGCACCTACTGGTGCTTTATTAAGAAATACATTTGGTGAAAGTTACTTCATCTACTTTAAATTATATCTCTCTGTACGGAAAGATCTCTCTCTCTCTCTCTCTCTCTTACGAGGGGAGTTCTCTCTGATGTCTAGACACACCTGCATTCAAAAGTCTTATTATCTCCTTAGAGAATATCCCTCTCCATAGGAGAGCCTCTTCCACACAGAGGAGCGTCCAGAAGTCGAAGACTAGGCCTACTCAAACCGATGCAGTAACTACGAGTGTATGTAATTTTACCAAAATCCTGCAAACAATACCGAGTCTGCATGCGCTAACTCGTTTGAAAAACTAAATATTCTATAGTTTTTTAAGACAAGAAGAAAGATGTTGGTTCAGTCCTTCTTTATGCAATGCTTACAAAAAGATCTCATTAATTTAGCGCATCAATGGTTTCGGCTGCTCCTGTCGAGTTTCTCAGTTGGAAATTGACTGATACCGAAAGTGAAAAAAAAAACAACAAAAAAAACTTGAACACTGAAGTCACTGGCGAATAGCCTTAATAAGACTCATGTGCTTACCGCACTAAAAATTATTCCTTTATTATCTTTTATTCGTTTTAGTTCCGGTGTATCTAGGTATTTAAATTCTAATCTAGTATTTAAATACAAAATACATGTTTAGTCACATATTTGGAAGTACTATTGAAATATTTTTATGACCAAGTATTTTGCATTTGTATTGAGATACTTTTTAAAAGTATTTTGTCAATCATAGTCCAAAATTATGATATCACTTAAACTTTTTTTTGAGAATGATAAACTTGTTGAAAATTCAAAAATTTCCTTTTTGGAAAAAAAAATAACATACCAAAAAGTGTTCAGAGGACATATACCTAAAAGTACCGTGGACATCAAAATGAAAACATTTTTGGCCCCTAGCTCCATCTTAGGTCTATTTTTTTCTTGAAAAAAAAAAATAATAAGACCACACTGACTATATATGAAACTTGACAAAAATAAGACAAATAAAATAACTTAGAAAATGAGGGTTGTGTAACATATAGTCATAGGCTTCGTAACATATATAAATATGGTTTTTATACACTCGATCCTTTACCTTCCCCTAGGAAAAAATCACTCTTCTTAACTAAGGCACTGAAGCATGTTGATAATTCAACAAATTTGAAGGGTTACTGATAGTTTTTGGTCCTTGGGGATGTCATACATAATTCTGGCCCTGGGAGTTGATAGTATTGATTAAATTTGATTATGGTTTTCTAAATATTTTAGTCATACTTAGCTATAATTTGCATATTTTGCAATTGTTCACTGTGGTTCTGTTCTCTACTTGAAGAAATGTCAAATATTGTTTCAAGGAATGTGCTGGTTTTCAATATAATTCAAGTTTGAATTACTGATTTTTTAATTTAATTATTTAGCTGATTTTATTTTAGGTATATTGAATGAGCAACAATGATAGAGGCTGCTTCTGTGTATAGTCATTATGAATCCCTGATCGAGAACAGTGTAAAGGACCCAGAAACTGATCCCTATCGATCCAAATATAAAGCAATCTGTTGTCTGAACGGCTTTTTGGATGTAATGACAACGTTTGGCACAATCAAACAGGGCTTTGAAAGTTCGCCAAATGAGCTGCATATCCTTTGTTTACGTGCCGCTGTTCTATTTCTAGTTGGAAAATTAAAATGTGAAACTAATGAAGCAGGGATCGCGGAAACTTTACTTCTTGAAAGTTTATCCAAAGCCTCAGCTACTCTTGATGTACAAAAAACCCTTCAATTAAAGTTGTCCATCCTCAATCAACTTGGTCTTATTTATTGTGACCTGTCTAAACATGAACAAGCCGAAGGAGTTCTCCTTGAAGCCATTTCTCTTTATGAGGAAACAAAGAACATGTCTGACAAATTATGGTGTGTAAAGGACATATTTTATGGAAAAATTGTTGATCAGAATGTTTCTGATGACAATTTGGAAAGTGAAAATACTCTCACCTTATATTACATTGCGCAAGTTTATCAGCATCTTGGTAAGAGCTCTGAATCCGCTAAATATTGTTCTTTAACTCTTAGAAAGCAGTTGGAAAGAGGAGTAACAGATACTATATATTGGGCACTGAATTGTGCTACTTTGTCACAGTACTTTGCATCTAGAAACTTTTTTGAGTAAGTATAATTTGTATAATCTTCATTTTTGTCAGTTGTGTCTGACTTATTTTATGGCTAAAATCTTGAAACTAAAGTATAATTTATGTGGTGTCAGTTAAATAATCTATTGGGGTACTATGCAAGCAGTATGATATTCTGGGTTATGAACAGGAGTCACTGAGCTTCTTTGGTTTGTTCAGTTCTGTTTTATTCAATCTCTGATATTGGCCATGTAAATGAAACAAATTAAATACTGAATTGTAATATTATCCATTTGTAGTTTCAAGTTGCAGGACTAAATTAGAAAGAAAAGACTAGCGCATCATTCTTGCACACGAGAGGAGGGGGCTCTGGAGAATCTCCTCCCCCTAATATTGGCCAACCTTGTGAAAAAAACAACGTTGTCCTAAATGTACTTGACTATTTATTGGATACCTCCTGCGGAAAAACAATGTACTAACTTGACCTTATTAGGTGGTGGGGGAGATGTATGCACCTTTGCTAGTGCACAATGTATTCTTAAGGGGACGACATAAGAAACATGTAGTGGCTTCTTAGTTATAAAAAACAAGACAGCAGGGTGGATCAGCATAACTACAATACCCTTGATCTACTGCAGGGAAGCAGAACTTCTATGTGTTTTTATGGCACTTGCTATTTACCAAGTGACATATAGTGATCGCAAATTCTGTCGATCTGTCTGTCTGTCGGTCCCGGTTTTGCTAGTTTAGGCACTTCGAGATAAGCTAGGACGATGAAATTTGGCAGGCGTATCAGGGACCAGACCAGATTAAATTAGAAACAGCCGTTTCACCGATTTAACCATCTGGGGGGGAATGGGGGACAGTTAATTCGGAAAAATTGGAAAAAATGAGGTATTTTTAAATTGAGAACGGGTGATCGAAAAATCTTAATGAAATTTTATATATAGAAGGGTATCGTATCTCAAAACTCTTATTTTAAATCCCGATAGGATCTGGTGACATTGGGGGAAATTGGAGGGGGAAACCTAAAATCCTGGAAAACGCTTAGAGTGGAGGGACTGGGATGAAACTTGGTGGGAAAAAACAAGCACAAGTCCTAGATAAGTGATTGACAAAACTGGAACAGATCCGCTCTCTTTGGGGGAGTTGGGGGGGAGGTTTAATTCGGAGTGATCGGATCTTAATGAAATTTCATATTTAGAAAGACCTCGTAACTCAGAACTCTTATTTTAAATGCCGACCGAATCCAGTGTCATTTGGGGGGAATTGGGGTGGGGGACCGAAAATCTTGAAAACGCTTAGAGTGGAGACATCAGGATGAAACTTGGTGGGAAGAATAAACACAAGTCCAAGATACGTGACTGACATAACCAGACCGGATCCGCTCTCTTTGGGGGAGTTGGGGGGGGGGGGGTAATTCGGAAAAATTTGAAAGTGAGGTATTTGTAACTTATGAACGGGTGATCTGATCTTAAGGAAATTTAGTATTTAGAAGGATCTTGTGCTTCAAAGCTCTTATTATAAATCCCAACCAGATCTGGTGACATTGAGGGGAGTTGGAGGGGGAAACCGGAAATCTCGGAAAACATGAAAATTGAGGTATCTTTATCCTACGAATGGGTGATCGGATCTTAATGAAACTTGACATATAGAAAGATCTTATGTCTCAGATGCTCCATTTTCAATTCGAATCGGATCCGGAAACATAGGGGGCTGAAGGGGGGAAGCAGAAATTTTGGAAACCAAAAATATTGGAAAACACTTAGAATGGAGGGATCGGGATGAAACTTGATTGGAAGAATAAGCATAAGTTCTAGATACGTGATTGATATAATTGGAACGGATCCGCTCTCTTTGGGGAAGTTGGGGGATGGGAGATTTCCAGTGCTTTGGTGAGTTCGGTGCTTTTGGACGTACTAGGACGATGATAATTGGTAGCGTGTCAGGGGCCTGCACAAATTGACTTGATAACAGTCGTTTCCCCGATTCGACAATCGGGGGGGATGGAGGGAGAGGAAAAATCGAAAAAACTGAGGTATTTTTAACTTACGCATGGGTGATCGAATCTTAATGAAATTTGATATTTAGAAGGATCTCCTGTCTCAGAGCTGTTATTTAAACCCTGACCATATCCGATGATATTGGGGGAGTTGGAGGGAGAAACGGGAAATCTGGGAAAACACTTTGAGTGGAGAAATCGGGATGAAACTTGGTGGGAAGAATAAGCACGAGTCCTAGATACGCGATTGACATAACCGGACTGAATCCGCTCTGGGGGACTTGGGGGTGGGGGTGGTAATGCGGAAAAATTGAGGTATTTTTAACTTAAGAACGGGTGACCGGATCTTAATGAAATTTGATATTTAGAAGAAACTCATGTCTCAGAGCTTTTATTTTAAATCTCGACCAGATCTAGTGATGTTGGGGGGAGCTGGAGGGGGAAATCTTGGAAAACACTTTGAGTGAAGAGATCGGGATGAAACTTGGTGGGTAGAATAAGCAAAGATACATGACTGACGTAACCGGACTGGATCCGATTTCTTTTGGGGAGTTAGAGGGTGGTCCAGTGCTTTGGTGAGTTCGGTGTTTCTGGACGTGCTAGGAGGATGAAAATTGGTAGGCATGTCAGGGACCTGCACAAGTTGACTTGATAAAGTCATTTTCCCGATTCGACCATCTGGGTTCCTGAAGGGAGAGGAAAAATTAGAAAAAAGAGGCATTTTTAACTTACGAGTGGGTGATCGGATCTTAATGAATTTTGATATTTAGAAGGACCTCGTGTCTCAGAGGTCTTATTTTAAATCCCAACCGGCATTAAGCCTCTGATTTTCCTTTTAAATCTATCTATTGATTCTTAGAATTTTGCTAGAGCTCATGTCATATGAGCTCTTGGCTCTTCCGACCTCGTTACAAGTGCCATATGAGCTCTTAGCTCTTGTTTTCACTGCATTGCGTAGAATCTCTACTCTTAGAAACCTGAGAGGGTGTTCATTCGTTTGCCAACTATAGGTTCCAGCAACATTTCTAAGATTCAAAATTGATAAGGGGATATCTTGCCCCCTCCTTTCCCGTGCTCTTTTCCCCTGGTGGTGGTCCTGTAGCCCCCCCCCCCCCCACATGCTATCAGAAAAAAATAGAAATGACCATTCCACTGCATTGGTTGAAAGGTCTTGCAAATTTTCCGTCAGGAGGGACATAACCCATGCAGCCATAGCTGCAAAGGCCACAAATTTTTCAAATAGCTCATTCTTCTGTATTGTTTTAAGGAAAGGCAGGGTGTGTTGCAACATATTGAAAAAGGAATCGTGCGATTACTGAGTTCAAATTAAACCAGAAATTTAACCTTCAAATTAAACCTTCGACCCTCTTCAAATTTCCCCTCATTGCGGCCTCCAAGTTATTAGCAGACAGGTAGGCACTTAGCCCCTCACTTAAATAAGACTGATGTAAGTATTTTCATTTCTAAAACAAGTGAGATCCAAGCTGCAGAAGTGGCTTTGTGCAAAAATGATCTAATTCCAGACTTGATGCAAAACGAGCTAAGACCTGAATCAGTGAAAAAAGTCATTACAAAAATGCGGTAGGCTCAAAATGCAGACTGACTCGATCGACGAAGGAGCTAATTTTTTATCCAGTGCAAAACACTTCAAATCCTGACCTGATCTGTTTGAGTCCTGACCTCAGTATCAGATCAGTATCCTGATCTGATACTGTTTGAGGTTTAGTTAGAATTCGATGAATACATGTTCTGTGTTTTTCTTTAGGGAAGCTCGGCATCATCTTGCGGCGGCATCTTGGATGATGGAAAAAATCTCATTGGAAGTTCAAGAAAATAATGAAGGGTAATATTTGTAATTACATCATTCTTTCAGCTTTTCAGTTCAATTAAGCATGAAACGGATTATTGAAATATAAGCAAGGGAACAGACTGAATAATGACATTATGAAGATTCTTTCCTTTTTTATTGGACCTTCTTAGTATTGCCCTTTATACGTAGAAAGGGTAATAATTTCCAAAGCAAATCATCTTTAATGTTACATAATTTAGCTCTCAGTTTTAGTTTTAAAGAAAAAACTGACATAATCCGGTCACCAAAGAATTTATCACCGAGTTTAACGCTGGGTTGATGGTATAAATCATATCTAATATAGCAATCATTATACTACTACTACTACTACTAATAACTCACTGCAGCACCAAGCCGCCTGAGGCCAACACAGCTACGCACGCTCCTCCTCCAACCTAATCTATTTAAAGCCTCCCTCTTTACACCCTCCCAGGAAGTTCCCATTTCCTTTAAATCTTTATTTATGACATCCTCCCAACCCAGACAAGGACGACCTGCTTTCCGTGTTGCCCCAGACGGTTGGCCAAAAAGGACAATCTTCGGTAATCTGTCATCCTTCATTCGTAGAACGTGGCCTAGCCATCTCAATCTTTCTTTCATTATAGCCCCAGAAAGCGGGATTGAACCACACTTTTCGTACAACCTACTGTTTGAAATACGGTCAGTCAGCCGGGTATCCAGAACAGTCCGTAGGCAATTTCTCTGGAAAACATCTAGTAAATTTTCATCTGCTTTTCAGAGTGTCCATGCTTCAGAGCCATATTTAACCACTGTCATCACTGTAGCTTCCAATATTTTAATCTTGGTTTGTAGGCTTATCTTTCTATTCTTCCAAACTTTTTTTAACTGTGAAAAAACACCTGGGTCAAATCCATAAGGTTCCTATCATATTGTTGGGTTAAATCCATTAGATACCTATTTTATGGTTGGGTCAAATCCATTCTCCCAGTTAGAGATGGCGACATCAAGAAAGGGAGATTTTGTTTGCCTCAATATCCTTTGCTAATTTAACATAAGGTTCTTGTTGGTTCAAAATGTTGAGGAGAGATGTGAGCTCATCTTCCGATTATATCAAAACGGACAAGCAGTCATCCAGGTATATGAAATATGACTGTTAATCATCAAGCTATTGAAGGACAATCTTGTTCTCAATGTGCTGTAGGTGCTAATGGTGAACTGATTGGCATACCCTATATTTGCTTGAATGTTGTATTTCTGAAGATAACATAAAAATATGTCATCAGCGTCTAAAGTGATGCCCCATTGATATCTAAAACATTCTTCCAAATATAGGTTATTTTAGAAGCTGGAATTCTAGTGAAAAGGGAAACAACATCAAAACTACAGAGTTTAATACCTCATGAGGCATGGGAATTTTTAATCTTACTCAAAGTTCTTTTTTCTATTGTGTGCCCATTATTAAGAGTAAAAGGCAATAAAATGCCAGCCAACCATCTGTCAAATTTTTGCGGTGGTGAGCCGACTGTGGAAACTATGGACTTTGACTATGGACTTCAAAGGCTTATGCAATCTTGGTAAACCATTGTATTTTGAAAGTTTAGGTATGTATACATAGTAACATGTATAACGTACACAAACCTTGTGGGTCAGGTTGAATTTTTTACCGATTCAAAATGACAGTTTTTTTCAAGGTTTGTAATAACCTCTTCAGAAGGTATATGCTTAGGGGAAATGGGGTATGTATATCCTATTGATTAAATGGCTGTTCTACACTTGTAAAATTTTTTCTCGGGTTTATTACAGCTCGTCCTGGGAAACAAGGATAATAGATACTTCGCTTAAAGAACTTTTCAACCTCCAATCGACACATCTTTTCTGTATGCTTCTTTCAGGCTCCAGAGAAGGCAAATTTAAATTCCTTGTTTTGGTTCTCCTTAATCTTTGTTTTGTCACTTCGGCATAATATGTTTTAGAGTTTCTACTGTAAGTTGAAAGTTTTTTTTTATTTTTTATTTACACTATTTATGTGTTTCTGCAATCAGAAGTTAACAAGGGTGGATCCTATCTTCCGTTTATATCTGTTATTCTGATGGACTTTGTCCTAACGAACTCGGTAATGGCTATGGGAGAAGATGGTATCAAACTCGGACTTTAAGTCCGTTTATCTTGGTTATTTGGATGGAATCTTGTCCTAACAAACACGGTACTTGCTACGGAAGAACATATCAAATGGAATTGCGGGGGCGGGGATTCTTCTAAAACTCAGATTGTGCAGATGATTTGAATGTCCTGGAATTTTTTTTAAGCCAAATTAATGAATTTTGAGGTTTTGAGGGTTCAAGGTGCAAGAATAGGTTTGAAAATTAATTTTAAGAAGACCTCATCTTTTACACTAGGAATAAAGGAGGGTGAACGGGTGGTTTTAGGTATCGGAAATATCGATCAAATGGGTAGCTTGACTTACTTGGATAGTATTATTAATGAAGACGGTAGATAGAGTGAAGGTGTAAGCAGTATAATAGCCAGGGCGTAATGCTTTGAAGCATGAGGAAGATTTAGTAAATATTTTCGAGAGGAATTGTCTAAAGATAGTTTCAGGTCCTCTTTCGATTGGCCATATATCGAACAATAAGCTGTACGAAATATGCGGTTTGATCTCACCTCTTCAGACTAAAATAAAAAAAGTTGGGATAGTTAGGCCACATATAAGGATGACAGATTACCAAACGTTGTGCTTTTTGGCCATCTATATCAGGCCAAACCAAGATTAGGTGTTCTCCGAACGGGGTGAAAATAGGCATAAGAAACGATATAAGGGAAATTGGAGCTGCATGGAGTGGTGGTGGCAAAGAGAAGCTTTAAGTATATTTTGATGGAGGAGCAGCATACGCAGTTGTGTTGACTTAATCGATTGTAGTAGTAGAGTATATCTTTCAAGTAAAAATATTTTGGGTCTCATACAGTGTGTCGATTTATGGCTTGCTTCTTGCATTTATTTAAGAAACATCGGTGGTTAATAAGTCTTGCTTCCTGGTAAGCATAGACTCATCTTTGACTTTTTGACCACTTACCCTCTATCGTAAATACTGTTTAAAACTAGCTTGATATTTCAGCATGATTCAAGCTTGAATATCACGTCGCAGAATCTGAATTTTCATAGCTAAGATAAACTTTCACACCTTTTTGACTACTTTGAATGGTCAGACTGGTCTTAGATTATTTCAATATTTGATAGTTAATCAAATGAGTTTGAGTTGATTTGCATTTACTTCTTTTAGACTCGAAAGGTATCACTATCGTCTTGCTGATATTCAGAGATGTTGGGCGAAATATGACCTACTGCTCATTGATCATTCCTGGGAACTAGTTCAAGAAACTCCTGTAGAAAAACATGAACTACACTTCAACTGCCCACGGTTTCCGGAAGCTGAAATTGCACGGTTTGAAGATGTTCCTTTTCAAACAGCAAGAACGTTTGAAGAAGCGCGGGTGATATTTTTGCACGGTCAAAAAATGCTGAATGCAGCTAAATCATATTATTCGCTTGAAGATAGGGCTACAGATTATTTTGAAATTGTACAGGAACATAGTCATTTGTACCGGTCACTGGCTAAATTTGAAGTAGATAATGGAAGGTTAGTTTTTTTTTTATTTATTTCAACCTAATAATCTTTCAATGTTGAATGTATAGAATAAAATCAACAATGTAGGGAATACACTTCGAGGTTTAACCGTTGAAATTAAAATTAGACTTATAACAATTACATTTTTCTCACTCAAAAATAGTAGAGATGTTGCTTTACGAACTCACAAGGGAGAATAGGGTAAGAAATTCCCAGAAAAACAGGTGCAAAAAAGCTGACTTTGTTTTTTATTCTCTTACCTTTCCCATGACCCGCCATCGATGTCAGACCTTATGCACCTATGCTGGGCGTCGAAAACTGCTATAATATCATGGCTATTTGTCATAAAAAAATAAAAGTTAGGGAGCTGAATGTTGCTTGCATTTTTGTAGTCATATTTGAATGTCTTTCCTAATAATTTTTTGAAGATTGACAAACAGTGAAAACCGTCAGGGTATTTAGGATGGGACATTTGTGCTAGTTTCTCGTTAGACAACAAAAAACCAACAAAAAAGGAAGAAATAACTAGTTGAAAAAATATAAAAAATAAAAAGTTAGGGAGCTGAATGTTGCTCGCATTTTTTGTAGTCACATGTGAATGTCTTTCCTAATAATTTTTTGAAGATTACCAAACAGAGAAAACCGTCAGGGTATTTAGGATGGGACATTTGTGCTAGTTTCTCGTTAGACAACAAAAAAACCAACAAAAAAGGAAGAAATAACTAGTTGAAAAAATATAAAAAATCGAAAAAATAAAAAGTTAGGGAGCTAAATGTTGCTTGCATTTTTTGTAGTCACATTTGAATGTCTTTCCCAATAATTTTTTGAAGATTGACAAGCAGTGAAAACCGTCAGGGTATTTAGGATGGGACATTTGTGCTAGTTTCTCGTTAGACAACAAAAAACCAACAAAAGAGGAAGAAATAACTAGTTGAAAAAATATAGAAAATAGAAAAAATAAAAAGTTAGGGAGCTGAATGTTGCTTGCATTTTTTGTAGTCACATTTGAATGTCTTTCCCAATAATTTTTTGAAGATTGACAAACAGCGAAAACCGTCAGGGTATTTAGGATGGGACATTTGTGCTATTTTTTCGTTAGACAACAAAAAAC
Organism: Artemia franciscana; assembly: GCF_032884065.1. Taxonomy (NCBI): domain Eukaryota; kingdom Metazoa; phylum Arthropoda; class Branchiopoda; order Anostraca; family Artemiidae; genus Artemia; species Artemia franciscana. Next base: position 56,083,827 of record NC_088869.1, on the reverse strand, counting down.
CAACAAAAAAGGAAGAAATAACTAGTTGAGAAAAACTTCGATGTGTCAGCAATTTTCCTTTGTGTACAGTATTTGGTACCAATGAAAGATTCTAGTTTGTTGTACTAATTCAATACTAAGGTTTTTTATGTTTACTAATGTTCATGATTACTAAAGCTACTAATATGTGTAAAATAGAAAACTAATTAATAATTAATGTATTAATTAATTAGCAAGATTTTGTACTTATTTTCTCGTAAGTTGTGTTGAGCAAAATTTCTAATTCAGGTTATTATTTATCTAATGGTTGAGTTTTGGACGGACGGGTATTTTGTGTTGGACGAGAAGAGTATTTCACCCATTTTTACAATAATAACACGAATTATAAATTATTTGTTGAATAATAATCAATAACAATACATTTTACACTAATAGCTAAAACGAAAGATCTGAAATCGTTGGCTGGTATTGTTTAACAACACAATCAGTATCGTAGAAATAAAGCTGTTATAATATGTAGTATAGTATATAATAAATAATATGTTATAATCAATAATTAGTCTAAATAATAAAATAAATAACGTTATTTCGCGTTATGATAAATAATATAATATTTATAATACTGTATAAATTATAATAGAAGCTAAATAAAGCTAACCAAAGTAAAATACGGCCATAACAGGAGAAAATTAAATAATTTTAAAAGATGAGAAAAAAAGATCTAAAAAGGTCTATCGGGTTCTAGAATACCAAATATAATAATCAGATTCTAATGATGTATTTTCCAAGGCCTATTTAGTTTAAAACAGCTGGCATCTTTCATTGGGGTTTCAGGAATTTAGGACAAGCCTGGATTTTAAATTTGGAACACAGCACTCTGTGGAGTTTCTTTGTGGAAATCCAGTGATTTCCATGTCCAGCTTAGACTTTCATTAATATACTCTTATTTTTCTTAAAACTGCTCTCTTGTCGGCTTACAAGTTATATCTTTGCTTTTCAAAGTTTCAGAAGCCACTGTATTAATGCTGCTTGATAGGAAAATTTTGCAGAGCTTTTTGTCTTAACCTGAGGACTTCACTCTTGCCAAAAGATTATATGTTTGCGTCATTGTGGTCACGTGTGACACCAAAACTTTTACCTGTTTAAACATTTGATTCATTACTATTGAACTGATCTGAACATGTAGACCTTAATTCACGTTTTCCACATGGCTTCAAATGGCTATATCGGTCATGTTGGTCCAGAAAACTGATTGATGAATTATAGCAACACATCACCAAAGAGCCCAGCATTCGTCTGTCACACCTATTCCTGTATATTGTACTTCTGTTTAGAACTATTACTAGTTTATTAAAATTAGGGAATCGAAAAACGCACGTTTTTTTTTTCATTAGCCATAGTACCTATTTACCGTATCATCGCTTTTAACAATTTTTTTGATTAATGTCTTTTAAGCAGCGAATGTTTATTTTGAAAAAAAAGAGACAACAGGCAAAACAATTTATTTGTGCCCCATTTTTTTTTGTTTCATGAAGTTCAGTTTTTCATGAATTTTACTATATAGGCTATATATTTACAAAAATAGAGCAATAAATAGTACATGAAAAGACCTAAAATACCTTCTGTGAGCCTTCCACATGTGTGAGCTTAGCAACATTTATGTCACGGGCGAAAATATTGTGTGCCGTTTGGCAAAACCCAGTCCCTTCTGTGGTCCATTCCACTTTATGAGGCGAGGACAGATTAAATTCTTAGTTGAAAGTGGTTTTGTCGAATGATCATTTTATTGTGGTTACCACAATAAAAGAGGAAAGGAGAATTTTCAATAGATTCTTAATTCAGGAAGAACAATAAATAGAAGGATACAGTGGGACTCAAATAGCTACAGTTTTTGCATTTCTCTTAAACTTTTAACAAAAAGCAAATGTATGGTTTTTATGAATGTCCCTCAAATCAACTAGTTTTTACAAGAAAGTAGTAATCTAAATCAGTAATAAAAATAGAAAAAAACAACTTCATTTAATTTATAAATGTCCTGAAGTGTTTGCCTGAATATTCGTCTTAGGCCTCTAAACGCTATGACAAGTTTGTAGCAGCCGATGTTGACTGGATCTGGACGGAATTGATGTGACATCGTCCAATCTAAATTATCCAAGACAACCGAAACGAAAGGGTGTAGTGATTTTGCTGCAATAGCTCTCGTGAAAAAATACGATGTATTTTAAACGTGCAGAATCAATGAATGGGTTGATTCGATTGAGTATAATCAATGAATTTGTTGGTTGTCCATGAACTATAGAGTCCGTCGTGACACTTGCGCGACAGCATTGTTAGTTCTTGCTCATAATAGAGTTTGGTTTTAGCTAAATGGAGCAAGCTCTCATGGCTCACGGCGGTTCTGAAGTCCCCTGAAAGGGATATTTGGAAGCTGTTTGATCAGTCTCAAAGCTGATTCTTGGCGGACAACAAATTTCTAAGAACTTTTTCATCAAGAATTGTTTTTCTTTAGGTATACCTCAAGGACAGAATTTTCACAGAGGGTTTGAAGGGAATATTAGATAAATTAGATCCATTCCTCAGTTCATGGACAACTGTGTGCCTTAGGTCATAAACTGCACAAAACTAAATTGGGGTAATTTTGAAAATCTGATGAAAAAAGCCAAACGATGTTGGCTCAATATGGATGAAATTGATGTGACCTCGTCCAATCTAAATTATTAAAGACAACCGAACGACAAGGTGTAGTTATTTTGCTGCATTAACTCTTGTGAAAAAATACGATGTATTTTAAATGTGCACAATCAATGAATTTGAACTGTTTATTGGTTTTATTATCTGATTTATATAAACAAAAGTTTACCTCTATATTTAACTAATTTAACTGTCCCTGTATGACGATGTGATTTCTCAATGGATAACTAGTTTTGTAAGTTGGGCGAAGCAAGATTGTTAAGAAAATCAAAATGTAAAAATGAGCTAGCTGTAATTTCTCAGCTTCTACTGTTTTTCTCCGTGATTATCAAGGAAGCTACAGTTTGATTTTCGTTACAAATTCACGAGAAATCGGAAAGCTAGGTTTTGTAGAAACTAAATATTCTGAGAAGCTCTTCTATATGGATTAAATTTTCCCCTTGAACTATTAACTCTTTCTCTGTTTGTTATGCATTTTTGAATTATATTATTCACTTTTGTTTATTTTATAGAGAGTCTAAGATGCACAGAAGAAGGATTGATATGCTCGAAGACATATTAAAAGTAATGAATAAGACACTTTATTTGAACGTTGCTCAGCAAATCTATTTTGAACTGGGGGAAACTTATTCGGATTTGTTTGCTCTTAAACTGGAAAAAGTTGAAGCATTGAAGAAACTACACGACCATGCTACACTTCCAGCTGTTGTTAAAGCTAATCAAGTAGCAGAAAAGGCAATTAAAGTTTTCACAGAATTTTTGGATCTATATAGAGATAAGTAAGTATGTTGTGTAATTTTGCAAGGGGCGAAATTCGGGGAATAGGTTGAGGAGGAGCTTGGAATCTGAGACAGCATTCTCTGAAATATAAAACATTTAGTATTGGAAATAAACTAATCGCTTTTTGGGCATTTCCAAAATGCTTTTATTGCTCGCTGCTCGAAATTAGCCATGTATAGGGAACCAAGTAAAATGATCATGAATTCAATATTTCATATTCGTAATCGAGCAGAATTGAAAAACTCAAAACAACCTTAATTTAAATTTTGATTTCAATTAAAGACTCGACTTACTTGGACTCAACCTCAAGTTTTCTGAAAGAAGGCGATTCTTTTGTACTTTTAAACTATTTTTTTTACTGATTGTATAATATTTGGGGATGGGCTAGTTTCCAGATTTTAAACAACTAGAGAAAATTATACACAAACATACCTAACATACCTTTTTGGCATTTTTGTACATTCGTGCTTTTGCACAGGAGACATTGCAAAATGCTTTTAATTATTCAATTCAATTTTGATCCTACCCTGTCAACAAAACAAAAGAGAGTTGGTAGCCCTAGTGACAGAGTAAGAAAAAAATAAATAAAAAGAGAAAATAAACAATCAACGAAAAGAGAGATTACAATCAACAAACACAAACATAACTACATACTATACGAAGAGAGCGAAAAGAGTGAAATCTTCCACTCTTTTATCAATAATGTTTGCAGGTAGAATCAATTTAAATTTTTGTACCAGAGAAGAATTAATGGTCCAGGGGGGGGGGGGGGGGGAGATGCAGCAGATACTTGGCGAATTTAAAATAGATTTAGTTAATAATTTTTTTTTGAAGCAGAAAAAATATTCCAAGTGGGGGACATAGCAAGAAGATGGGGCACAGTTAGACTGTTGTAAAGTTTGGAAAGGTGAAACCGACTAAAATTTGTGATATTAGATGCAATCGAAGCATATGCAATTCGAATCTTTTTAGCAAGGTTTTCAATTACAAGCTTAATGGTTTCTTTAATACTTCTTCCAATGGGCATACCAAGATAAATAAAGCTATCAGAAAGCAGAATAGATGCTCAAGTTCAAACTGAATTTCAGAGTTACCCGTAAGATTGAAAGCGATTGCTACAGTTTTATCGACATTAAAATTCAGACCGATTTGCTGATATTGATGCTAGAGTTTTGAAAAGTTCTCTTACTTCCCAAAAAGGCGCGACTTCGATTCAAAGTATCATCAGCGTAGGTAAATAAAGAAACATCGATCAAACAGTTTTTGGTAACGCGACCCGGCTCAATAGTTTTTAATATTTTTTTTACAAAGAATTTTTTTGTGTATTAGTAAAACTCAGGGAATGGCGAGGCCAGTGTAGAACTAAATCTAACACACTATGTACATGTGGCTTATCAAAGAGTTGCATTAGCAATATCCCAGCAACACCTTAGGGTATTAAGTTGAAACTCCCAGGACTACCAGTGTTACTACCTTGTTTTGCTTCTACTTTTATAGCTAATATTTATATTGAACCAAATAAAAAAAGTCTAATTGTATCCAGTTGTAAAAATAAACCAGGTAGTCAAGATATCCAGGCTATCTGGATATCCAGGTTGTTTAGGTATCTTAGGACTAGAATCTGATATAAAGCAGAAATTTCTACGAAAATTTTATGTTGCTTTAAGCTATATCAAAAGGCCCTATGTGCATGCTGGTTGTCAACAAGACGTCTTAGCAATATTTCAAGAACAACTGAGTGTTAAGTGGAAACTTTCAGGGCTACTAATATTGTTCCTGCTGCTCTTACTATTAAACTAAACCAAAAGAGTGTATGTGCATGGAGGTTGTCAAAATAGCATAGATACGATGTTTTAGGAACAGAATAGGGTATTAAGTTTTATATTTAAGGGAAAATTGAAAAGATGTAAAACTTAAGTCATAGGATTCTATGTGTGTCCAGATTTTTAAAGGGGTGTGTATTATTAAAAATAGTTAGCCAACATATAAATAGTAAGCCAAAATCTAGATTCTATAGGGAAAACACGAAATGATTTAAATACTCATTTACTTGCCAAAGAAAAGACTATATTGATTAAAAACGAATAGATATTAAGTTTAAAAACTATCAAGAAAAACAAATTCAAGTAGAAGTGAAGAGCTAGATGAAACCAAAGATGAGGAGAAGCAAAGCCAAGCAGTTTTTAAAACGTGAAGACACCGTAAACCGCCGTCAATAAATTATTGTGATTTATTTATTATAATTTCTGCTCTTTTTGGGTTTCATTGATTTACTGATGGCGATTTAAGAAAGTTTCAAGATTTATGGTTATATGTGTTATCGTGAATGTCCTAAAATTGGTGAATATCTACATTCACTTATGAATATCCGAAATACGTTTTTTTCCTTGGACTTAGTCAGCGTTGCCAGTCAACTTTTTCACTTTAGCGCAATGTTTGATGATGACAGGTCAGACTTGGTTAGGTTAGTTTAGGTTTTTAACCCATTTCTGATGTTTATAACCAGACTTCACCCAACCTTATCATATCATAGCTTGCATATGACTGAAATAGCTGACTCGCAAAGCTAATTGAATCCAAGTAGAGAAAAAGAAATTTCGGACAATCACCGGTGTTTTTTGTTCTTTTTTTTTTAAGATTTCATGAGAAATAGGACGCACCTCGAAATTAGGATTATTTTCAATAAAATGAAATTTACGTTCTTATCTTTAGAAGGCAAGAGGAGTGTATCCTAGTTTCTGCTCCTTTCGAGTTCGACTCCGTTATTTATTGTAGTTTCTGCTCTTTTTGGATTCCATTGATTTATTGATGGTGATTTATGGTAGTTTCAAACTTACAAAAATTACTTTATTTTTGCTCATCTTTGGTTTAGTAGCTCTTTGCTTCTCTTCCAAGAAATGTATTCTTCCTTTTATTATCATTTGTACAAAAAACTTTGTTTTTTTCAGTGTTCTTTATATGCCTTTCGAAACTGAAAAAGCTATTTTCGTGTCATGTTACTTTTTTCCTTGTTATTGTATATAGTTTTTTGATTGGAATAAAGTATTGAATTTAATATATGAATATTTTAGCAATGGAAATAACAAGATCATCATATACCTACGCAATCATTTATATAATTTAATAGTTTAGATATTTTTTTAATTAATGTTTTTTCTTTATAGAAATGGCAAAATTCCGGAGAGCTTGGGAGAGGACAATATTAGACCAGTTTTATTGGCTCGGTTTTATATTGGACGGTTTACTAGCAAGTTCTATTCAACTGACACCAAAAAGATAATTCAGAGTTTTCGATCAGCAATTGAACACTTCGAATATGTGATACAATATTGTGCTAATTCCAAGCTTGCTAAGGATCTCCTCTCAGAGGAGCTTCCCGTTTGTACTGAAATGGTTCAGCTGCTTAGTCTCAAAATCCAAAGAATTGTGAATCCTTGACAAATTAGTGAGCTGGGTGCAATTCTCGTCCTTAGGCCATTACCAATCGATCAGTCATAGACAGCCACTTCCTGTTGCTTATATTGTCATTACATGCATTGTTAAAAAAGGAATCTTTATAATTTTTGAGGTTTAGGTTACTGGGTAAATATGCTTACTTACTTCTACTTTCTTTCTCGGCGCCTGTGGGGACTGGACTCATTTTTTCTTTTTACGAGGTTTGGTTGACGATTTTTAGGCAGTCCACGACCTCCATGCCTTCCGGAACCACCCCACGGTCGCACTCCGACTTATATGTTTGCTAATTTTGTTCCGGTAATCCACGAGCAGATTGTCACCTGAAGTCAAATTTACATGTTGCCAAGGAATTGCATGTGATGCTTTTTTATAATTATTCTTCTAGTTGCAGCACTTTCTCACCTCATTATCATTTAAAAGTTTCTGAGTAAAACAATCTAAACACTTTTCTCTATCCAAGACAATAAAACTTCTTATTTGGCTGATTCTACCTGTGCTATCAAGTTTTAGTTTCCCCTCTTATGCTTTGAGTGATTTTTTTTTAAATCAGTACACTTTTAGTCAAGGGTGCATAATGCATCCATTATTAAGTATGGATTTTGGGAATTTTATTTCTTTGCATTTTTGTTGAAAAAAAAAAAAAATCCTCCACCCTAGATTAGAAAAAATGATATTTTCTATACCTTCATTTTAAAAAACTGAAAAGATTATATCCCTGTTCTCCTCTACATTTTCATGAATTGGTACCCCTGCTTTTAATGGACTTGAGCTTACATCTTTATGTTTTACCCTCAGCAAACTAAGCTGGTTTAATATAGCCTACATTGAATACCAACAAGTTTAACTTAACACGATCTATGTATTTCAAAAGTATTGTTGTACTGAATTATACTAAACTAAGGCCATAGCTTAAAATACTAGCCCATGGGTTCTGGGGGTGTCGACTCTGTAGTTTAGATACGACGACAAAGTGTATTTTCCACATCTGACAGAAACATAATGGGAGTACACAGAATTATATATAGTCATAGCATATTTCTAATTCTTAGAGGGAACTGGGAGGATATCAATGAATTGTTCGCAGGGGGGGGGGGAGAGTGAGTTGGATTCGAAATATAAAAATTATAATTTTAGGAGTGTATTTTACAAATTGTTTGAAGGAGGGTCATTAACTTTCCCAAACCCCTCATTAACCATATTCTTAGATAGTGTAAACAGTCAAAAGAGGTTTAAACAGAAATGTTATGCTGGAAAGTCAAAAAGCGAATATTCTTAGAAGATCTAAGAATAGAAATATGCTCAACAAAATGGCACAAAACTATCAAATAAAAATTTGATACTCTAGCGAGACAGAAAAAAAATATTTAAAAAATATAAATCAACAATATTGTATGTATGCAATGTAGATTTAAAAAACATAACACAGTCATTTATGATTTTTTGGCACCCAATTGCAATCACAATTAGCTTTCCATTCGCTATATCCATCCTCATAAATCTCCTTTTTCCATATGGGCACTTTTGCCTTAAGATTATCAATTAAATAATTTATTGCTGCTAAAGATTCTTTTCTATGGGCAGAAGAAGCAGCAATGACAACACTGACCTCTTTAACAGGCACATCACCAAGACGATGATGTACAGCGATATTTATTATGTTCCACGTCTTACGCGTGTCTGAGCACAATTTTTCTATTTCTTTCACTGCCATACTCTCATAAGCTTCATAGCTAAGCTTCTTCACTTTCCTGTTATGAAAATGATCCCTTGTTGTTCCAATAAAAATGGAAGTGGCCCCTGTCCCAGAATCAGTGACACTTCTCTCAATTTTAGCAATATCTAGCTTCTCATGTGTTAATAAAATTGAGTTCATATTTTCTTTTCAATACTATCAACAACCACTTATGAGAAGTATTCAAACTCTTTCCAACTCTTTCTCACCAGTGCTAAAATTAAATACCACTTATCCAAGATTAGCACTATCATCACATGCAGCAGTAACACCAGATGGCACTAACTAATGGAAATTTTTCTGATATCTAAAAAATGTTATGCTGTCAGCCACCACTTAATGGAGGAATTACGGCCACCTCAAATATAGTTTCAGCATGCAGTGTATCATCTAAGGAGATATATTCTTCATTCACAGCAAGGGTTAAACTAGGCCTCAGTTCTTCAAGCTCACGAAATTGCTGAATAATTAGGTCCAAAAGCTCTCTTCCCAAATAATTATCCTTTTCTAAAGAAATAACAGATTCAGTAAGTCCAACACTTTGCTTTGCAGATGCAAAAAATAAGGTTTTGACAGTTTTCATGACACCAGTGCAAAGCCTAAATAAATAAGGCCTTTATAGTTTGCTAAAAAGTTTTGACTTAGCTGCAATAAAATAAAAGACAGGTTCTCCCTTCTTCTAACCACTGTGCGCGTTTTTGTGAACTAGCAGTAAAATATCACTAACAATTGTTGGTGACACTCTCTAACAGTTTGAAGCATTGTCGAAGAAAATTATTGATGGATTTTGAGCACCAAATAAAAAAAAAAGAATTGAAGTGAATTTTCAAATTTTTTCATTTAAGAAATACCTGCAGGAGGCTTTCAAACTTTTTTAAAGATTATTGATTAATTTTTAACCTTGTTTTAAAGTTTAAACCTGCTTTAATTGATTTTTATGTTCTATTACAATGATCAATCAAATTAATATAAAACAAAGAAACTGCTTGACTATTTATCAAAGTTTTTATCAGTGGAATGTGATGGAGTGCAAAAAAAAAAGAAAAAGAAAAAGAGAATAATATGGACAACACAAGAAATTGTACAAATTCACAACATAAGTTTAGAAGAAAGGCCTGAACAAATTTTTTTTTTTTAACTCTAAAGCCCTAAAATTCGAAAAAATGCTAAAAAAAAAAAAAAAAAAAAAAAAAAAATTATACAAGCCATGGAATTGAAACAATTTCAACTTAATTTTAAGGATCAGATGATGACATTACAGAAAATAAAATTAGCTGAAACTGAACACTCGTATAAGAAATACAGACCAGTCTGATCTATGAAACCTCTTGAGTCAAGCCTTTTCTCTTTTTTTTGTTAAAGACTAAATTGTACAGATTGGAACAGGGCACAAAGTTAGATAACTGGTTTAGAGGAGACCTAAATTTGACAATAGTTTACTTTTTTAAAACTAAATAATTACTACTTAAGCCTGAAAAGTGGTTACCCACATTTTCCCAGCCTTTGGCTTTCAGTAGGTTATAATTTTTTCTGAAATACTGTCATTTTTATACCATGAAGTCTTGTGTACATAATATGCAGAATACACAGACACTCTACTAAAAGGGTACATGATGCACACAACTTCTCACAGAGGATTCATTGGTAAAGGTTAACAATAGCAGCTCTGCAGAAGCAAACATGCTAGAACAAAAAGATAGATCTTTTTAGACTGCGAATTTTACAGTCTTTTTCATGTTTTTTTTTGTCTTTAGGATAATAAATCTGCAGCAGACCCCGACACCGCCCCGATTTTCTTTACGGCAGCCAAGAGCTGTTTTTAAGGGAAAAGTTAGTTCACTACGCCACCGACATTTCTCCGGAGGCGCGTCGCCGGCTGACGGAGATTTTTCTTTTTAGAGGGGAATTTCAAAATCTATTTAAAATATCCCGAGTGACATATCGTTCAAAACCGAATAAATAGACAAGTCTGTTAAAGCCTTTTAGAACTCCGAGGGCACGCACTCCATAATGACATACGTAATTCAAGGAAATCGCGACACAAGCTACAACAGTCAAAAACCTGTAGGATCAAGTGTCTTTTTTCAGACTTTTAATTTCTTGCTTTTCAAAAACCCAGTAATCACAGTATCATACCTTTCAACCCAACATGTGTGAAAATAATGAAGCGGCTTTTGTTCTTTGTGTGCAGCAGAACACAGAAGAAGATCGGACTCAGTTTGATTGATGGAAGAAGAAAAAAAAAACATCAGACAGCTATTTCTTGAAAACACCTTATTGCATTTAAATTAGACCACACCCTATGGCATTTAAATTAGACCCAGTTTGGAAGCCTTAACTAAGACAGGATTTGAAAAATTCAAGCCAAAACTCATGTAAATGCGAGTTGATTCTGCTTTCTATATCCATTGTACTGAGCATGGCCATTGCAACGGGTGGGGAGGGGTAGCAACCCAAAATTTTTGAGATTCAGTGAAATTTAGACCACAAACCCAAAGTTACAATTAGTGTTGGGTGATATTTTGATTAAACAATAAATCGATATTTTTTACTTTCGATATTCGATAATTAATATATCAATTTCGATATTTCTGGTAAGTTTATTGCTCAGATTAACTTTAGGGTTTGGCAAAATTGAATTACAAAATTTGCAATTGAACAGTATTTTTCACTTTTTTCCCCCAATTTTGGAATAAAAAAAAGACTTCCATTACTTGAACCCTGATTAGGAATTACTCGGATCTGTTGGTACAGATGCCAGTAAGGCCCAATCCATGTCTCTTATTATTTTACTCTTAACTTTGAGATGATCGTGAGGGTAATATACAATTTCTAGAAAAGCAGATTGAAGTATGTGGCTATCGTGATACATGTGATTTGAGCAAAGCCTATAAGCTTAGAAGATATTTTATCAAGCCAAGCCTTTCGGAGGTTCTCAGCAACATTTGAGAGACCTCACTAAACATAGTTTGTGAGTAGGCTATGCCAACTTCTGGACACAGCTGTGCATGCTGTGTATCAGCATAGATGAGTTAATGGACTGAATATTGTTCTTCCTCTCGGCCATTTGCGAAACAATTTTCTCTGTTGGATCATTTCTGCTGAACGTTCACCCGTAGATACCAGAAAAAGCCGAAGTAATATCGTTTTCGATGTCGATATTTAGGTTTTGATATTCTTTATCGATATTTAGTTCGATATGTTGATATCTAATATTGCCCAACACTAATTACAATGAATCCAGGAAAAAGGGAGTAGATACAACGGAATCGTCAGACGGCTCAAAATTTCGATGCAATTTCGATACCAATTCCAAGATCCAGAAGTTAAGGTCCAAAATTCATAAGTAATATTTATAAATTCTGCAAAGGAAGTCTTGTTGTTATAAGTCTAGTTATTAAAAGCCGAATAAAATCTAAAATCATGCAGCAACTTTGAAAAAAAAGTGGAGGATTTGGTTCAACTTTTCAGGAAATTTTAATCTTATTCCTCTTTTCTTCCCGAAATCCAAGTGAATTTTCTGGAACGGATATGATAAAATGTGAAAATGGACGGATATGATAAAATGTGTTGCACTTCCGTAGTTTCACCAAATCAGTTTAACTTAAACTAAGAAAGTTAAATCTGTTTCTGGCCTTAAATAAGTTATTCGCCTACCGAATTTACTGCTTGTGCATTGGCCTGGCCTATTTTATTTTTTTCATCTTTTTCGCAAAAGTTGAACAGGGAGAAATAAACTAACCAAAATATGGGCTTCGTTGGAAGAGTTCAAAAATATACTTATATATATATATATATATATATATATATATATATATATATATATATATATATATATATATATATATATATATATATATATATATATATATATAATGGGCTTCGAAGACCACTTCGAAGACCACACTGCCTTTCCATGACGAAAGTAAAACAGTTCAAAATAGGGATGAAACTGACCGCATTTTTAGAATTTGCTCTCCAAAATTCCTTGAGGAGGAATTATTGTTGTTAAAAGAGATTTTAATAAGTAACCATTATCCGGGTTGGTTAATTGACCAGACTTTTTCGAAAAGAAGGAAAACATTTCTAGAATTTTTTGACGATATTCTGGAAACAACAGAAAAGAAATATATTTTTTGTTCTCTACCATATGTTCCATGATTGAGTGAAAAACTTAAAATAATTTTACAAAATAATGGCTTAAAGGTAGCTTTAAGAGGTAGTAATACTTTGGCTAGTTTTTTAAATTCTGGAAAGGATCGAACTTCCGTAAAGCAACAAAGTGGGGTTTATAAAATCCCATGTACTTGTGGGGGCTCTTATATGGGACGTACTAACCAGAATTTAAAAATGAGATTGCTACATCATAATTGTATTTCTTCGTCTTTAAAGCAAAATATCAAACCTGAAGATTTCACGTCGGCCCTCTCGGAACATATCTATAATTATCCTAATCATTTTATTTTGTTTGAAAATGTTTCTTTGATTTCTAGGGAGCAAGGTTTAAAGCAAATTTTCAGGGAAACAATCGAAATTAAAAACAATTATTCAAGAATAATTACATAAACTGAGATACAGTTGAATTTGGATTGAATTTGGATCAATTTATGATAATTTGCTGAAGTCAAATAAAGTAAATATCACCTCACCTAAAAGCTATGACCTCAGTCCACGTAATATGTCAGATAATTCTAATGAACCGGAACCGAAAAGGTCAAAGAGATTTGCTTCCGCTGTTACATTGGAAAAAAATAAGAGCAATAACCTATATGTAATTAGAGTATTAGGTCTAAATTTTGTTTGGTTTAATTCATGTCTTTTAGTTTTACTGCTGATGATGAACACTGTATATGTGTTCGAAATATCTAGTTAAATTTATATCTGTTCACTGTCAATGAAAAGGTTTAATCCCTATTTCGAACTGTTTTACTTATATATATATATATATATATATATATATATATATATATATATATATATATATATATATATATATATATATATATATATATATATATATATATATATATATATATATATATATATATATATATATATATATATATATATATATATATGGTCCTGGCCGAGTGGATTGGTGCACTGTATTCAGGATCCTTCGTCTGAGAGGACGCGGGTTCGGATCCCCGTGTACCCAATTATTTAGTTTAGGACAGGGGTCAGTGGCGTGACTCTGTAAGCTTAGCCAGAGTCGACCCAGCTCTAAATGGGTACCTGGAGAAATCTGGGGAAGGTAAACAGGAAGGCTGTGCGAAAGCACAGGATGGTTAGCCCCCAACCCCCCATTGCACTTCCTGGCTGAAGGGCCAAGAAACGGAGGTCAGCACCGCCGGTAGGGACTGTAAAGTCTAATGTCGTATGCTTTACCTTTATATATATATATATATATATATATATATATATATATATATATATATATATATATATATATATATATATATATATTGCCCCCAATTTTTTACATGCAAAATTAAAAACAAATTAAAACTATTGTGGCTCTTTCAATACTTTCATTGATTCAAGCAGTTAAAATCTTTTTTTAAATATTGATATTGCGAAGTCGTTTGACAGAGGGAGAAAAATTATGAAAAAGACACTTTGTAATTCTTTAAATTCCAAATACTTTGCCACTTCGCGACATGCTGTAAGGTAAAGAATACGGTATTAGACTTTACAGTCACTACCGGCGGCGCTGATCTCCATTTCTCAGCCTTTCAGCCAGGAAGTGTAATGGAGGGTTAGGGGCCATCCATTCTGTGCTTTCGGACGCCCTTTCTGTTTACCTTGCCTAGATTCCTCCAGGTACCAATTTAGGGCTGGGTCGACTGTGTCTGAGCTTACAGAGTCACACCACTGACCCCTGTCCCAAACCAAATAATTGGGTACACTAGAATTTGAACCCTCGCCCTCTCGAACAAATGATCCTAAATCCAGCGCACCAATACACATCCCAGGGCGAAATGGTAAGTCATTTGAAATATGCAAACTGATAACCCTTAATCCAAGATTTAAATTGAAAAAATTGAAATTCTGCAATTAAATATATACTAGAAACTAGAATTGAAAGTGAGGAGCAACATTATAATTTAAAACGAACAGAAATTACTCCATATATGATTGGGGCTGCCACTTCCTCAATCCCTTGCTCTTCGAGCTAAGGTTTTTTAGTATCAGTAACGATGTAAAACAAGAGCTAAGAGCTCATATGGCACTTGTGACGAGGCAAGAAATTCTAAGAATCAATAGATTGATTTAAAAGGAAAATAAGAGGCTTTATGCCGGTCAGGATTTAAAATAAGAGCTCTGAGTCACGATGTCCTTCTAAATATCAAAATTCATTAAGATCCGATCACCTACTCGTAAGTTATAAATACCTAATTTTTTCTAATTTTTCCTCTCCTTTTAGCCCCCCAGATGGTCGAATCTGGGAAAACGACTTTATCAAGTCAATTTGTGCAGGTCCCTGACACGCCTACCGATTTTCATCGTCCTAGCACGTCCAGAAGCACCTGACTCGCCAAATCACTGAACCCATGCCCCCAACTCCCCCAAAGAGAGCGAATCCAGTACGGTTCCGTCAATCACGTATCAAGGACATTTGCTTATTCTATCCACCAAGCTTCATCCCGATTCCTCCACTCCAAGTGTTTTCCAAGATTTCCCCCTCCAACTCCCCCCAATGTCAAAGATCTGGTCGGAATTTGAAATAAGAGCTCTGAGACATGAATTCCTTCTAAATATCAAATTTAATTAAAATCTGATCACCTATTCGTAAGATAAAAATACCCCAATTTTACCGTTTTCCAAGAATTCCGGTCCCCCCCCAACTCCCCCAATGTCACAGGATCTGGTCAGTAGCACAAGATCCTTCTAAATATCAAATTTCATTAAGATCTGGTCACCCTTTCGTAAGTTACAGATACCTCAATTTTCAAAATTACCCCCCCCCCCCAACTCCACCAAAGAGAGCAGATCCGGCCCGGCTATGTCAGTCACGTATCTTAGACAGGTTTTTATTCTTCCCATCCAGTTTCATCCTGATCTCTCCGCATTAAGTATTTTCTAAGATTTCCGGTCCCCCCAACTGCCCCCCCCCCCAATTACGCTGGATCCAGTTGAGATTTAAAATAAGATATCTGAGTTACGCGGTCCTTCTAAATATGAAGTTTCATGAAGATCCGATCACTACTTCGTAAGTTAAAAATACAACCTTTTTCAAATTTTTTCAGAATATCCCCCCCCCCAATAGAGCGGATCCGTTCCAATTATGTAAATCACGTATCTAAGACTTCTGCTTGTTTTCCCCACCAAGTTTCATCCCGATCCCTCCAATCTAAGCGTTTTCCATGATTTTAGGTTCCCCACCCCAAACTCCCCCCAATGTCACCAGATCCGGTCGGGATTTAAAAGAAGAGCTTTGAGACACGATATCCTTCTAAATATCAAATTTCATTGAGATCTGATCACCCGTTCGTAAGTTAAAAATACCTCATTTCTTCTAATTTTTCAGAATTAACCCCCCTCCCAACTACCCCAAAGAGAGCGGATCCGTTCCAGTTATGTCAATCATGTATCTAGGACTTGTGCTTATTTTTCCCACCAAGTTTCATCCCGATCCCTCCACTCTAAGTGTTTTCCAAGTTTTAGGTTTCCCCCTCCCAACTCCCCCCCCCCCAAGTCACCAGATCCGATGGGGATTTATAATAAGAGCTCTGAGACACGATATCCTTCTAAATATCAAATTTCATTAAAATCTGATCACCGGTTCGTAAGTTAAAAATACCTCATTTTTTCTAATTTTTCAGAATTACCCCCCCCCCCAACTACCCCAATTAGAGCGGATCCGTTCCAATTATGTAAATCACGTATCTAAGACTTCTGCTTGTTTTTCCCACCAAGTTTCATCCCGATCCCTCCAATCTAAGCGTTTTCCATGATTTTAGGTTCCCCACCCCAAACTCCCCTCAATGTCACCAGATCCGGTCGGGATTTAAAATAAGAGCTTTGAGACACGATATCCTTCTAAATATCAAATTTCATTGAGATCTGATCACCCGTTCGTAAGTTAAAAATACCTAATTTCTTCTAATTTTTCAGAATTAACCCCCCTCCCAACTACCCCAAAGAGAGCGGATCCGTTCCAGTTATGTCAATCATGTATCTAGGACTTGTGCTTATTTTTCCCACCAAGTTTCATCCCGATCCCTCCACTCTAAGTGTTTTCCAAGATTTTAGGTTTCCCTCTCCCAACCCCCCCCCCCTAATGTCACCAGATCCGGTCGGGATTCAAAATAACAGCTCTGAGACACGATATCCTTCCAAATATCAAATTTCATTAAGATCTGATCAGCCGTTCATAAGTTAAAAATACTTCAATTTTTCTATTTTTTCAAAATTAACGGGCCCCCCACTCCCTCCCAGACGATCAAATCGGGAAAAAGACTATTTCTAATTTAATCTGGTCCGGTCCCTGATACGCCTGCCAAATTTCATCGTCCTAGCTTACCTGGAAGTGCCTAAAGTAGCAAAACCGGGACAGACAGACCGACAGAATTTGCGATTGCTATATGTCACTTGGTTAATACCAAGTGACATAAAAAGGTTCTTATCAAACAATTCGTGGTAACGAATCAAACAGTTCGTGGTAACGAACCGTAGTAAGGAGCGACCCGGCTCAATAGTAAACGAAACTCTAAAAAACAGAATTTTGATCCTAAAAGATACATCAAAAGAATCGAATTTTCATGCTGATTTTAAATATATAAGTTTCATCAAATTTAGTCTTTGTCGTTAAAAGTTACGAGCCTGAGAAAATTTGCCTCATTTTGGAAAAAAGGGCGAAACACCCCCTAAAAGTCATAGAATCGTAACGAAAATCAAACCATCGCATTCGGCGTATCAGAGAACCCTATAGCAAAAATTTCAAGCTCCTATCTATAAAAATGTGGAATTTCATATTTTTTGCCAGAAGACAAATCACGGGTGCGTGTTTATTTGTTTGTTTTTTTTTTCCAGGGGTCATCGTATCGACCAAGTGGTCCTAGAATGTCGCAAGAGGGCTCATTATAACGGAAATGAAAAGTTCTAGTGCCCTTTTTAAGTGACCAAAAAAATTGGAGGGCACCTAGGCCCCCTCCCACGCGCATTTTTTTCTGAAAGTCAACGGATCAAAATTTTGAGAAAGCCATTTTGTTCCGCAAAGTCGAAAACTATAATAACTATGTCTTTGGGAATTACTTTACCCCCACAATCCCCAAGGGAGGGGCTGCAATTTACAAACTTTGACCTGTGTTAACCTACAGTAATAGTTATTGGGAAGTGTACAGACATTTTCAGAGAGATTTTTTTGGTTTGGGGGTGGGGTTGAGGGGAGGGGGCCATGTGGGAGGATCTTTAATTGGAGGAATATGTCATGGGGGAAGAAAAATTCAATTTAAAGGGCGCAGGATTTTCTAGCATTACTATAAAAAAACAATGAAAAAATAAACATGAAAACGTTTTTTCAATTGAAAGTAAGGAGTAGCACTGAAAATTAAAACGAACAGAGATTATTACGCATGTGAGGGGTTCTAAAAATACTTTAGTATAAAGAGCGAGGTATTTATGAGGAGATAAATACCTCGCTCTTTATGCTAAAGTATTTTTAGTAATATCAATTATTTATTCTACGGCCTTTCTGATTCAGGGGTCATTCTTAAGGAATTGGGACAAAACTTACGATTTAGTGTAAAGAGCGAGGTATTAACGACCTATTAACGAGGGTACAAACCCCCTCGTATACATAATAAAAATATAAGAATATAAAAGTTTGTTACGTAAGTTAATTCTTATGTTACGTATATTTTTTACTAATAAAAACATTCGTTAAAAATTGAAAGTTATAGTTGCCTTTTTAAGTAACCGAAAAATTGGAGGGCAACTAAACCTCCTTCCCCACCCCTTGTTTCTCAAAATCGTCTGATCAAAACTAAGAGAAAGCCATTTAGCCAAAAAAAAAGAATTAATATGTAAATTTCCTTTGATAATTTATGTGCGGAGAGCCAAAATCAAACATACATTAATTCAAAAACGCTCAGAAATTAAATAAAAAAACTAGTTTTTTTAACTGAAAGTAAGGAGCGACATTAAAACTTAAAACGAACAGAAATTACTCCGTATATGAAATGGGTTGTCCCCTCCGCAATCCCTCGCTCTTTACACTAAAGTTTGACTCTTTGGCACAATTGTACTTTTTAAAACAATTAAAAACTTTAGCGTAAAGAGCGAGGCGTTGAGGAGGGGACAGCCCATTTCATATACGGAGTAATTTCTGTTCGTTTTAAGTTTTAATGTCGCTCCTTACTTTCAGTTAAAAAAACTAGTTTTTATGGCACTTGGTATTAACCAAGCCGGTTAATTCGGAAAAAATAGAAAAAATGAAGTATTTTAACTTATGAATGGGTGATGGGATCTTATTGAAATTTGATGTTTGGAATGATATTGTGTCTCAGAGCTCTTATTTTAAATCCCGAACGGGTCTGATGACATTCTAGGGAGTTGGAGGGGGGAGAACCTAAAATCTTGGAAAACACTTAGAGTGGAGGGATCGGGATGAAACCTGATGGGAAAAATAAGCACAAGTCCCAGATACATGATTGACATAATCGGAATGGATCCGCT